>NC_080721.1:5046049-5206049 GCF_019097595.1 Hemibagrus wyckioides | reverse complement strand
CAAGGCGTCGTGAACTACTTCTGCCGAAGGCTCGATCTGCCCATCGAGGGCAGGCCCAGGAGGATGCTCGCTAAATGGAAAGAGATGTCCGACAGGTGTGTGCGAAAGTGTATATGCAAGAGTGATCTGGTATATTAATAGGAGTATTACGTGCAATTTTTTAAGCAATTTTGGTAATCACTACAATTTATTTTAGTATTAGGAACATAATTGTATGCCTCTTGTGTCTCCGTCTTTACTTTTGGCTTTTCCATATTGGGTTTTTCCAGTAGTCCTGCATTCTTGCATTTTCTTCGTGACACATTTCTTTATATGGGGTTCTTAATTGTTTGTGTCTCAGGTCAGACAGACTGTTGGAGCATTGTTCCATTGCCCTGGTTGGGAAGTACACGAAGTTCTCTGACTCGTACGCTTCAGTTATTAAAGCCTTGGAGCACTCAGCTCTCGCTATCAGCCATAAACTAGAGGTTAAAGTAAGTGTGTGCTGTCTGGACTGATCATCAGTATGAACTGCTACTCAGATGTGTAGAAATAGGCAAAACCGCTGAATACAGTCTGTTCTCTAACCTCTTGCTTTTGTCTTTGTTTTTTTTCCTCCCTTGCCAGTATATCGATTCTGCTGATCTGGAGCCTGCTACCCTGCAGGAAGAGCCTGTGAAATACCATGAAGCTTGGCAGAAGCTGTGCAGTGCAGAGTAAGTGATCAGCTTGGGCATAATCTATAACAATGAGGAATTTGTGGTTGGGATCAAATCACAGCATGCTGACTCAAGACTGATTAAAATCCATGCACTGATGCTGTTCCTGCCACATTTCCTTAGCCTTCAAATGAAATGGCTGCAGAAATTTCTGTATTGCTCATGCTGATGGGTGTCTATAGTCTGGTCCCCGGGCCAAATGCAGCTCACGGGCAGACGTTTAGTGACCACAGCTTCTCTCTTTGAATGTGTGACTGGTTGCAGTTCATTGGTTGTGATAACATGAGCCTTTTATTTTTTTGTTATTAAATTAATTTACTACCGGATTTTTAATCACCGCTAGAGACAGAAAGTTAACAGTGAGAAGGGCAATTTCCAAAAGAGCTGGAAACAAGAATACTTTTTCACTTAGCAAATTACAGTAATTAAGAAATTTAATATTGGCATAATAATAATAAAAAACAAGCAATTATGTAAAATAAATTCAATATGCAAGATATGACAACAGAAAAACTGAAATGAAACTAAGCGTAAGAGTGTATTTTTAAGAGTCCTTACATAAGTGTTACCAATTATACTTATATAGTATTCAAAAATGGAATTAGTAAGCCTTATTTAATCAGAATAAAATCTGAGATTAAATCTCTTTCATTAGATTGACATGGCCGAGAAGGGAGCCAAATACGATGTTTAAAAAAAAATTATATATTATATATGGCAAATAACTTGGTAACAAGCTGCATATTGATCTTATAAATAAAACATTAGCAGTCGGAACACTGTCATAAGTCTTCTCAGATTCTCAGTTTGTCCAATTACTTTTGGCCTCTTAAAAAGAAGAGAAATTCCTACACACATTCACTTGATTTTGAAGTTAAATGCTCTTAATTCTGTCTGAATTAATTTCAGAATTTAATTTCAACTCGAATATATTGTGGTCCAATTTGTTTTCATATTATAAATGTTAATAATCGATAAATAATACAAAATAATAGTTTGGTACCTGGTCCTCGGGGGTTTTGACGGGGTCTAATCTGGCCCTTTTTGAGAATCAGAGTACTTTCAGGAAAATGAGTTGTAGTTGCTCACAGTACAGTCTAAGTAAAATTAAGAGTTAAGTTAAATATAAGAATTTAAAGTCAATATACATAGTACGTTAAAGGTATAGGTTCTGATGAATTTCTAATCTCATTGAAATACACTGTTTTAAAATATGTAGCAGCAGTGAAACAGAAGGCAGAAAGATGTCCGACAATAATGATTTAAAGTTATTGCACATGGAACAATTTATCGTATCTGTAATATTCTTATATTATATTAATACATTACCCAGTATTCATATTTAATTAGGTATATTAACTGATATTAACTAATTTGCTTGCAGTGGTATTTTGGTCCCGGGAGGTTTTGGAGTCCGAGGGACTGAAGGCAAGATTCATGCCATCAGCTGGGCTCGTAAACAGAAGAAACCCTTTTTAGGTAAGAGCAAAATGTATTTAGGGAGAATTTCATTTATTAAGTCTGTTTAATGAGCGACTAATCTGTGCTTTGGTGCTTTTAGGTGTGTGTTTGGGAATGCAGCTGGCAGTTTGTGAATTCGCCCGCAATACGCTGGGCTGGGAAGGTATGTTTTACTGCTCTTTTCATTCTCAATCCATGCCACCTCATTCCACTGGAGAAAATGTTGAGCTAATCCTCTTTACTTTGGTTTGACAGATGCTAACTCCACTGAGTTTGACCCTGAATCAAAACACCCTGTGGTGAGTTTATAAGGATTAAGAAAATGTTGTTTGGATTGACCAAGGAGAATGGATTAGATGTAAGAAACGGAGTATAAACGTATGGGATCCTGTGCTGTAGGTGATCGATATGCCTGAGCACAATCCGGGACAGATGGGCGGCACAATGAGGCTAGGAAAGCGACGGACCATTTTCAAGAACCCGAACAGCATATTGAGTAAGAACCCAGATCTTTTCGTCAGTTAAAGCAGCAGATATTCTTATATTCGGTCTATTTAAACTATTGCCTTTTTACAGAAAAGCTTTATGGAGATGCAGACTACGTTGAAGAAAGGCACAGACATCGTTTTGAAGTATGTCCCCTACATTTTAACCCGTTTTATAGCAGATATTAATCTGGTGCTTACAAGCTTCCCTTACAAGCAGGTTTAATAGGGGAATCAAATGCAGACTGATGCAGAATAGCTTGTAGAAAACAACCTACTCTTGATTATAATGGCGCACAAGAGGCTTTTTTATTACAAAACTGTCTGACCTCACTACATTTCTGGAGAAGTTTTTTGTTCTCCATTCCTCTGAGGAATGTAGGCGTCACAGACACAGGGAAGGAATGGTGGAAGAGACTAATTTCTTTCAGTGTTGTTAATGCAGAATTTAAATGAATAAAAATAAATAAATATGTTGCATGTTAAATACATATATTTATTATTATTATTATTATCGCTGCTGTTGTTATCGGCCCACAAAGTTGAAGTGAGATATCCCAAATTTCTTACAGCATTGATAATATAGAATTTAAATTAATAAAAATAAATGAATATATAAATTGCATATATTAATTACATTTATTATTATTATTATTATTATTATTATTATTAGCACTGCTGTTATTATTATTGGCCAAAAAGTTGAAGTGAGATATCCCAAATTTCTTCCAGCATTGTTAATACAGAATTTAAATTAATACATATAAATGAATATATAAATTGCATATATTAATTACATTTATTATTATTATTGTTATTATTATTATTATTATTATCATTATTATTGCTGCTGTTATTATTATTGGCCCACAAAGTTGAAGTGAGATCCTAAAATTTTTTCCAGCATTGTTAATACAGAAGTTAAATTAATAAAAAAATGAATGAATATATAAATTGCATATATTAATTACATTTATTATTATTATTATTATTATTAATATTATTATTATCGCTGTAATTATTATTGGCCCACAAAGTTGAAGCGAGATCCCAAATTTCTTCCAGCATTGTTAATACAGAATTTAAATTAATACAAATAAATGAATATATAAATTGCATATATTAATTACATTTATTATTATTATTATTATTATTATTATTATTATTATTATCATTATTATTGCTGCTGTTGTTATTATTATTATTATTATTATTATTATTATATATAATATATTATTATAAATGAATATATAAATTGTATATATTAATTACATTTTTTATTATTATTATTATTATTATTGCTGTTATTATTGTTATTATTATTATTAGTAGTAGTAGTAGTAGTAGTATTGGGTTACTTTTAAATAATTATTTCTTAATCTTAAGCCTGCTGAGATCACACAGTGGAAAACAGGCTTTAGTGAGTGCATGTAAATAGTGTTGTGTGTTGTTGTTGTTGTTGTGTTGTGTTGTGTTGAAGTGAACGTTTACTGAAGTGCAGCGTTTGCCTCTGCAGGTCAATCCAGAGCTGAAGCAGTACTTCGAGGAGAAAGGCTTCCGCTTTGTTGGCCAGGACGTGGAGGGAGAGAGGATGGAGGTTATAGAGCTGGATGGTGAGTAAGCTGTTGCAGGAAGTCATGTCTGTTTTGTTTCCTCCGTGTGTAAACAACACCACCTGGTAGAACTCGAGCATTTCCTGTCTTGCAAAGCATTTTATATACATCAGTGTCGCTGCAGATTCATTTCACTCTCAAAAGATAAAGTTGGGCCACTGGGACTAGAGAGGTTTGGTTTTTTGAAAAAATAGTAGAGTGCTAATAATTCAGTATGAGAATTATAACTAGTCAGCTCCAGAATTACTGGCACCGTGTGGAAGTGGAGTTTGTTGTAATTTATTATTGTATAAAATTTAATTGAACTCCATTTAGAGGTAATGTTCCCCCTGAAAACCACAACACAATTATTGGCACCCCTAGAACTGATTATTATTTGTGTTTTACTGTACGCTCACCAGAGTGCTCAGGAACTCGTCTGTGAGAAGGGGATGGAGACAAAAATCAAGCTTTTGTGCAACAAGCACTCATAAATGGATTTGGCGGAAAACCTGCTTGCTATGCAGGAAAGAAATTGTGCCTCTTAAATGCGTACACCATTAATCATGTAGATCTGTGGGCATGTGTGTGTCCTCCATTATACACTCCATGACGTCCCAGGAGATTTTAAATGACTTTGAATGTCTGCGTCTCTGTCAAGCTACAATCGTCTCATGGTTTTTGTCTTCCAGCAAAAACCTCATAATCCAAAACACGTCTCCAAATCTACACTAAATGGTTTAATGACCACAGCACTTTATGCAGCCATCTCAGTCCCCTGAAGCTGAATGGAGAGTCTCCGAGACGTAACTCAGGACGCTGAAGGATCTGGATTCTGTGTTATAGGAGAAGACTTGGTGCCGTTCCCTTAGCAAAGGGAGCTTGCACAAAGCTGAATGCTGGAGTGGCACATGGTGCACATGGTTTTGCAAAATAGAAAACTTCAAATTAAAGCTTGGATTTCTCTCCTATTTGCAGTGTGACATTAAGCTAATGAACAACAAATGATCTGAAAAAGTTTTCTTTTTATCAGTTTTGCATTTCTATTATTCACCCTACGTGAATCCATGAAACGTATGATTATTTCAAAATGTGAACTAAAAATGTTTTTATTTCTAAATGTAGCTGAAAATGCATAAATACAGCAATTCTGACAGAAATGTCCATCCCAAACAAACAAACAAACAAAAAAGTCTTTCACAGTAAAGTTATGAATGTAAGCTGGTCTTCTCTGAGCTTTGAGTTGAATCAAACATTTCTCCCTTGATATCTCAGATCATCCGTATTTCGTGGGTGTACAGTACCATCCTGAGTTCACGTCCCGGCCGATAAAGCCATCTCCACCTTACTTCGGTCTGCTGCTGGCCGCAGCTGGAAAACTACACGGGTACCTACAGAAAGGTTGCCGTCTCTCACCACGGTACACAGACCAACCATCACACTCACTTTACTAATAGCAAATGTTTTATTTAGCATAGATTTTATTTTTGAATCTCTCTCTCTCTCTCTCTCTCTCTCTACAGAGACGTGTACAGCGATCGCAGTGGCAGCAGTTCTCCAGATTTGGAGATCGCAGAGTTGAAACTGCCCTCCATCTCCAACGACTGATCCAATCCCGAAACAGTACGTCTGCATGGTTTTTAACAGTTCACGAATAGACTAGGTTGAAAGCAGACCTGCCAACCTTCACACCCATGGAGCTACACATTTTAACATTGCACCACACTGCTACGGGTTTTACAGTCCCTCCACGGGTTTTTATTATTATTGTTGCAGCCAAAATTTTTACACCTTTTTTTTTGCCCCCCAAAACTTGTGATGCAGTTTTTTGTGGAAAACTATTGAATTGGCAGAATTACAGATATGGGATTCTTCTTTTAAACTCCTATCAGTAAAGATGTGTAGAGATTTTGTAGCTAAATTTGAGCCAAAAATGGTTAAGAAATATGTAGAAATCATATCATTTAATTAGTAGAAGGACCAAGATACAGTAATCCCCCTCTATATCGCACTTCATTTAATCACGGTCCCGGGATATATCATGGATTTTTATTTGGAGCATAACTAATTTTCCCGGTATATCGTGGTATCTGCAAACCTTATAGTGAATTGTTTTTATGTTGAAATAAGGTAATTTATTGATAAAAATATAATTATTAATTACAAAATATAAATATTAATTAAAATGTTAATAATATATCAAATACTGTACAGTGTAGCGTTGTTTAGGACAGCGCGGTGCGGGGATGCTGAAAATCAAAATACAGTACGTCTGGAGGAACGAGACTGGCCAATCGGAATGCCCCATTCATTTACTCACAGTTGTGATTGGGTTCTGGGAAAGGGAAGCAGAATTCTTCAGCATCCCAGTTTTTCACGTCATCGTCCAGAGTGTTTGGTTTTGTTCTGTGTACGCTGTATTTTTACGATTTTTCTGCAAGCCCTATTATGTCGCCCAAACGCTCTGCACCTTCTAAGATTTCTGGCAAGGAACATACACTATATTGCCAAAAGTATTCGCTCACCCATCCAAATAATCAGAATCAGGTGTTCCAATCACTTCCATGGCCACAGGTGTATAAAATCAAGCACCTAGGCATGCAGACTGTTTTTACAAACATTTGTGAAAGAATGGGTCGCTCTCAGGAGCTCAGTGAATTCCAGCGTGGAACTGTGATAGGATGCCATCTGTGCAACAAATCCAGTCGTGAAATTTCCTCGCTCCTAAATATTCCACAGTCAACTGTCAGCTGTATTATAAGAACGTGGAAGTGTTTGGGAACGACAGAAACTCAGCCACGAAGTGGTAGGCCACGTAAACTGACGGAGCGGGGTCAGCGGATGCTGAGGCGCATAGTGCGAAGAGGTCGCCAACTTTCTGCAGAGTCAATCGCTACAGACCTCCAAACTTCATGTGGCCTTCAGATTAGCTCAAGAACAGTGCGCAGAGAGCTTCATGGAATGGGTTTCCATGGCCGAGCAGCTGCATCCAAGCCATACATCACCAAGTGCAATGCAAAGCGTCGGATGCAGTGGTGTAAAGCACGCCGCCACTGGACTCTAGAGCAGTGGAGACGCGTTCTCTGGAGTGACGAATCGCGCTTCTCCATCTGGCAATCTGATGGACGAGTCTGGGTTTGGCGGTTGCCAGGAGAACGGTACTTGTCTGACTGCATTGTGCCAAGTGTAAAGTTTGGTGGAGGGGGGATTATGGTGTGGGGTTGTTTTTCAGGAGCTGGGCTTGGCCCCTTAGTTCCAGTGAAAGGAACTCTGAATGCTTCAGCATACCAAGACATTTTGGACAATTCCATGCTCCCAACTTTGTGGGAACAGTTTGGAGCTGGCCCCTTCCTCTTCCAACATGACTGTGCACCAGTGCACAAAGCAAGGTCCATAAAGACATGGATGACAGAGTCTGGTGTGGAGGAACTTGACTGGCCTGCACAGAGTCCTGACCTCAACCCGACAGAACACCTTTGGGATGAATTAGAGCGGAGACTGAGAGCCAGGCCTTCTCGTCCAACATCAGTGTGTGACCTCACAAATGTGCTTCTGGAAGAATGGTCAAAAATTCCCATAAACACACTCCTAAACCTTGTGGACAGTCTTCCCAGAAGAGTTGAAGCTGTTATAGCTGCAAAGGGTGGACCGATGTCATATTGAACCCTATGGATTAAGAATGGGATGTCACTTAAGTTCATATGCGAGTCAAGGCAGGTGAGCGAATACTTTTGGCAACATAGTGTAGATACATACAGTACTCACTATAAATGTGATATTTCTACGAATTTACTCGCTATATGCTTGCAAATGTTTTGTGTGTGTTTAAAGAGTGCGGGAGGGTCATTTATGGCTTAAACAATAAAAAATGTAACCGCCGCAATAAACGGGGGATTACTGTATTCAACACACACTGTCTCAATTTACACGATCTTCAAACTTTAGGATTCTTCTAGGAGTTGTATGTGGGAATGCTCATTTCCACCTGCTCCTGAAACACTTGCCACGTTTAATAGCTCTAGCCCTCTACATTTCTAGCTCTCTAAATAAACACAAATTAGTATTATACATAACCCGGACCAGGAAATATCATTTACTGCCAATAAAAAAAAATTAAAACTCTTGCGGTGCATCACACGACCTGTTGGGGTCGGCAGGTCTGTATAATTGAACTGTCTGATAATACCGTAACATTTGCTGTTCTTTAACAAACATCTCAGTATGTCTCTTTCTTGTCTTCTGTGCAGGACTGAAGTATTTTCCAAAAGAAGAAAAACACACAATAATTGGCTCTGACTTTTTTTTTTTTTTTTTAATAGCCCGTTTTATTGGAGATGTATATTTTTCATTAATCCTTTTCCCGGTCAAGAATCTGTTGGTTACTGCAAATGCATGTTTTTTGTTTGTTTTTCTTTTCAGCGGCACAAGTGTAATAATAATATTAAGTGTAATATCTTTTTGTCCGAACAAGCGAATTCAGGTTTGTTGTGTTTGCCTCGCGTGGCCTCTGCAACTTTACCTGGTACCAAAAAAAATGGTAGTGTGCAAAATATACAACGGTCAAGTGCATAATTTATACGTTTAACCATGTTATGTTGGTTTAAAAGGGTATTTTATCATTGTAATGAAACCCAGTAAAAGAAGTGACACGGACTCTCAATCTCGAAATTATTTTTCTCTGCATATCACAATCCTCGTTCGACCCATTTTCTAAAAGAGATCTGGTTGACTTCCTGCGACATGAGCTACAGTGACTGTTAGTGTGTCCGGCGATGCAATAAAGTCCAACTGTATGCAAATACAGAGCGACTCTACTGATGGGAGTGAAGCACAATGTGATCCAGGACAAACGGCACACACTGCTTCTCCTTCGTCTCACATATAAACACTGCTGAAATGGTGACACAAATCTCACCAAATTTCATTTTAGTGGCAAGAAAACTGATGTTGTCAATTGGAATTCTAGTAGCGCCACCTACTGGTAAAACATTATTACTGTAGCAACCAGTAGTAAGAGCACCTACTAGCCACTTTATAGTACAGCGACCGGAGACATGCTGAGATAAAATCACTGTATGTCTGAACACAGCTTCACTCCTACTTTCACATGTGAATGGTTTCTCTAATGATGACTTTTCAGTGTATAAAATTGTGAAACGTGAGCAAATAAGAGTATTACAGCAAGCCATGAGGTCACTGTAATCTTCAGAGCACAAAGAGTAAATAAAAATGCCTAAGCATCTTTAACATTCTGTGCTTACAAACTGAATGTCTCAGTTATTTACCAACTAGAGACTACATACATACACAAATGCATACAATTAAAACTCTTCAATGTTCTGGCATCTGCTTGGTAGATGTCTAAATAAATAAATTAATAACATGTGAAACAGTAAAGAATGAGCAATGCAGGTGTGAGAAATATAATTGTAAAAGTGCAGTGTGAAGAGTATGGATTGAATAATCTGTCTTTATGGCCTCCTAAGGGATCTGCAAGATGAACAAATCTGTGTTGAGTCCAAATGCCTGCAGGAAGCAGCTCTTTTTGGCATTTAAAGATCTTCCTCTTCCTGAAGTACTTAAATTAGCCCTTAAGCACCTTAGTGTTATCGGTGTGCTTTTCTTAATTAGATTCAATTTAATCATGCTGCAAAGTACAAGTACAGAGCTAATGACATGCAGTTAGCATCCAACCAGAACTGCAGTGTGTATATAGATTAGGTTTCTTTCAAACATTTCCTCCAGAGATTAGACTACCAGTATTCTTAGTCTTTGACATGAGCCACTATCAGGTATTACTCAGATATCAGACTCTGTATCTGAACAGCATTATACTGTATGTGTGTAACCTTTTGTATTAATGTATAGTATTGAAGGTATATTACAACTGCATACACTTCATCTCTGGGTAAGTGTGGACAAATGTATAAGAATTTTATTGAATAAAAACCTCAAGCACAAACTTGAAACTCAAAGCACTTTCTCTCACTCTGGATAAACACACTGGTTAAAGACCATAAATAAAAGAGGACATTCACAAACAGGCACATGAAGCATATAGAAGGCTTTGGGGACACCTTGTAGTTCAACCCTACACATTTAATAAGAGACAATATTATTAATTCAAGAAGAGAGTAGAGCACTTAATTTTATGAAGTTTTATTGGTTAAAATTGGGTTACACAGGCACTAGAAGCTCAAATTGCATCTCTAGCTTTCTATGAACCTGAGAGTAAATTTATGTAACCAGTAGGTGGTTTGTGAGACTTTCACAGGTCTTGCATCACTCTCCTTCCACAGTTGCTCAGTTCTGGATCCGGCAGCATTTCATCCAGTCGTTCCTGTGCAAGTGAAGAGGACAACAAATCTCAGGAATACTGCATAATACCTAGGAAGAACTTGAGCACAAACATAATAGCAGCTGATCTCAGTCCCATATCCGCAAGTTTCATCCAGCAGTCACAAATTAAAAAAGGAGTCATCCTTGATCAGCTTACTTTTAAATAAATTTAAGCACTATACTATATGCATGTACATACCTGTGGTATCGTGCACAACATACGATTTAGAGTAAAGCATCAGATGGCATCCTAGAGAAGAAAAACAAAATGAGATAACGTAGTTAGGCAGGTGTAGGGACGTAGCGTAGCTACAGCAGGCACCAGACAGCCTGAGCAGCCTAATTCCCCCCAGTTACTGTAGCACGTAGTTGGAGAATCTATCCCACTGCCAAGAGCAAAGATCCTCAGAAACCGTGCATCACAAAACCCACAAAAAAAATTGACACGTATTCTTCTTACCTGCATCAGGGTGGACCACCCAACATCAGACAGCGGATTCGCCACCTGAGACAAGAGAAATTACTATGAAGCTTACATTAACGTCAAGGATCGAATTCTGGTTCATACGCTGACTCAGGGAAATGAGGATTTTTGATCGTTTCATAACAGAACTCGTCTCAGATAGGGCAAGTGGGTCATCACCGTCAGGTCAAGCAAAGCTTCTGGTTAAAAAAAAAAGTGGAGAGGATTTTCAAGTTACCTTTTGAGTCAGACTCCAGGATCAGGATGATCGTCTCTGGATTTCAGCAAGATTAACTCGCTCTCATCTGTAAAGAAAAACTTAGGATGAATACCAACTCCAGGACCAAATCCAACATGTTTCACAGCTTTTGTTTCTCTGCACTTTATACTACAAACCAGTTTACACAGATTTAGCGTTTAGACTACAAACAATCTGGATTAAATCTCTAATGTAAACAGGCACTGGAAAAAGTGTCCTTTTCCTTAATGTTGCTGAAGTGGCTAAGGATACAGCCGCACAGCGACCGTCGGTAAAAGTGATCATTTAGGCTTCCTTTTGATCGTTGCCTGCTACAAGGAAACAGGAACGCCTTCGATAAGAGCCAAAGGGGTTTTCAGGAAAGAAACTAGCAATTACCTTTTAAACCAATGCACCATCATACCATCTGACTTTCAGCCAATCATGTTCACCTGTTAAAGAAACAAAATTCTGGGTAAATACAAAGCATTAATAAGGAAACATTTTGATTAAAGGCTTTTTGAGGCTCAGGGTTGAGGATAAAAATTCTCATAACGGTAGTTTTACTCTCAGATAGGGCAAGTAAGTAAATCACAGCCATACAACAGCATTTAAAGACAATCAGAACAATGCTTACCAGTGAGGTGGTCATTTTCTTCTTCGGGATAGAATCAAGCACTCAGAACATACTGACTGGGCTACAACAGCAAGAAAACACAATTATACACAAACATTAGCAACAAATGGTAATATGTTGACCAGGAACATGAAGTATAAACAAACTATACAGACAATTTAACCACAAACTAGCTGAACAGATAACGTTCAGGAAGTAAACAATCCTGCGGTTAAATCTCTTCAACTAAGCCCTAGATTTGCACACAAACCTCCAACACTAACGCAAGATATTTACTGCTGATAAACCAGGGCTTGTTTAGAGATGAGGACGAATAAACGACAAAACTGGAAAACAAATTCTACAGTATTTTAATATGAAATATCCTTTTCCTTAATGTTGCTGAAGCGGCTACGGGATCAAGCCGCACAGCGACCGTCGGTAAAAGTGATTATTTAGGCTCCCTTTGATCGATGCCTGCTACATGGAAACAGGAACGCCTTCGATAAAGAGCCAAGGGGTTCTAATATTCACACCTCATCCGCTTGAATAGAAAACACCATCCACCTCTACGCTGTAATCCAACATGCTGCAAATATATTCACGCGACTGTTTATAACATGCATGCAAGGCTTCAATTCCTTCCAACACAACCTGCACTTTGAAACACATGAAATGAGAACTTACAAAATCCAAGAATGCGTTAGGATACAAAGCATTGCTGCAAACTGAATCTTCAAGGCTCTTTAACGCCTCCACAAATCCAGCATGCACACGGTGCCGAACAGCATATAGTACACAAAACTGATCAATAATCCTGTACAGATTCAGGTTAAGTACATTTATAACTGGAGTCTTTCTGGAGCATGCTCTAATCAACGCCAGCATCCAGTCCTGTGTCTTAGTGGAGATACCTACACGGCCTGATTTTTGCCTGAATACATCCATTCACTCAAAATTATGATAAAGTAGGAGCATGCATTGCTCACAAACCAGACAAGCGCCATTTCTCCTATATTGTAAAAACACATCATGTCTTTACCTAACACTTCAATGTAAATGGAAATTGTCTCAGTAATCACAATCACTCATGCATGAGGTGGCTCAAGTGATTAAGGCTCTGGGTCGTTGACTAGAAGATTAGGGTTCAAGCCCCAGCACCACCAAGTTGCCAAAGCTGGGCCCTTGAGCAAGGCCCTTAACCCTCACTGCTCCAGGGGCACTATATCATGGCTGACCCTGCACTCTGACCCCAACCTCCAAGGATGGGATATCCAAAGAAAGTATTTCACAGTTTCTATAAAAGGTCTCTGGGTATTCATTTTCATGAAAGTTTACCAAGAGATCAGAAACAAATGACACAAATAAAGGAAACTAAAAGGAGTGCATGCAGAAGCACTTCAGTATTCTGTGCCATTATATTAAAGCAAGTTAATTTGGTTATTCATTATGATTTTGAATATGCAAGTATGGATTCTATGCATTTCTTCATTAACAGGCTGCCCCAGGCCTGGGTCATATTTCCCAGCATGCCTCCTACTGCCCCATAGAATTAGATCAACAACAGACACAATCCTGTTGACCTCAAGCCTAAATATAATCCATGATCATCTAGCATAAGACTCGATTTTTAGTAGAGTGAACTGCGAAAACTAAAATAATTTCCACTTGATAACCTGAACTTCTGATACGAGTTCAAGGCACCGCCATGATTGACCCACACGTGGAAACGTGCAAAAATATCGAATAATTCCTATCCACTCGCTGAAAATCGTCAACGCATATTACTCCCCATCACTTAATCTGCCCTAATATAAACAAAACCTGGAATAATTACGCTGGAAATTGTAAGGATGGTTAAAGATGGAGATCACTCACCTTGGGCGCGCCAGCACACAGTAAGAGGAAGAGGAAAGGCGGCGTTTCTTCTTATGTGCGCAGCTTCTGCACGCTGATTGGCTGAGCGGCTGCGCGTGGCGTTGTGGGAAATGTAGTGTAAGAACTTGCGTTTAATAGCAGAAACAACATGTAGTGATATCTGAGTGGTCTCTAGGTAACAGTTAACTGTCGTAATCACATTTAATTTATAGCTGAGGAATGTTTGGGGAGATTTTCTTTGGAAAACAAACATCACTTTATTTAGGCACAGAATATATATTTGCCTTACAGTTGGTACTTATATTGTCTAGACTAAAGGCATTTATTTACAGTCCATTAGAATTAACAATGAGCATGAACATTAAGCCTTCATATTTTGTAGATAGATAGATAGATAGATAGATAGATAGATAGATAGATAGATAGATAGATAGATAGATAGATAGATAGATGGATGGATGGATGGATGGATGGATGGATGGATGGATGGATGGATGGATGGATAGATAGATAGATAGATAGATAGATAGATAGATAGATAGATAGATAGATAGATAGATAGATAGATAGATAGATAGATAGATATTTTTTTTGTTGTTGTTCTTGTTTTTACAAGATGTTTTTCACAGTTTAGAGTCTGTCCAGAAATCTAGAAAACTATAGGGTAATGATCTAACACAATGCAATAATAATAATAATAATAATAATAATAATAATAATAATAATAATAATAATAATAATAATAATAATAATAATAATTAGAAAAATAAGAAGAAGAAGAAGAAGAAGAAGAAGAAGAAGAAGAAGAAGAAGATCCTTCATTTTTCTTTTCCAAAAATACTTTATGAAACTTCATCCTGGTATTTGTTAATAATTTAAACTGGATGAAAGGAGGCATTTATCATCCAGGAATAAAGAAATATATTTATTAAAGAGCAGCATGTTGCACCATGTGGTCCTGGTCCTGTCCAATCACCTCATATTTGTTGCATACAAACATACAAAGCCTTCACTGACTCTAATGAATTTTAAAAAGATCTGGGATCAGACACTGAGGCAGGAGTGCTTTGGCTTCCTCTAATAACAAATTTGACAGATGTATGAAATATAGAGAGATACCATATATTTTTATTTTTTCACAGGTGCTCAGGGGTCCAGGTTTTGGCTCCTTTAGACACTGACTGACTTTACACGGTGTTCTTTGTTACAAAAGGTTTCAGTTGCAGCTCAGCAGGTTTGTGAAGCTCATTTTTGTCGTGAGTGGATAACAGGTGCTCATCCCATCATGTGGTTATTTTTATGGATTTGTATTTTTGAGGCATGAGTCATGTAAAATGTCTATCTATCCCTGTCAGTGAGCTACAACATGCACGATTGTTCCTCTCTTCACTCATCAGTTCATCCTGGTTAGTATAAGGTGAAACTAGTCATATACTACCATATACTTCTATATGACCAAAAGTTTGTGGACAGCTGACCATCACAACCATTTGTGGTTCTTCCCCAAACTTTTGCCATAAAATTGAAAGCACAATTGTACAGGATGTCTTGTTCTTGTTCTTGTCTTGTTCTAGCTTCACAATTTCCTTTCATGAAGACATAAAGTGTTAAGGTTGGAGTGAAAGAACTCACTCATAATTTTTAGGCCTATATGAATTTTTGTGATTGTAAAAGAATGGGGTGACATCAAAAGTAGTTTTGAACACCATTTCTGTTATTGGTTTAATGGAGTAAGGTTTTAATATGAGAAGAAGGACACATTGTTTAGGTGCATCTGTTAAGAATAGTCTTTCTGTAGCTAATGAATTAACAGTAACATCCTTAGTATTGTGAGTCTTATCAGAAACAGATGGGGTCAGCATGACAATGCCCCTGTGCACAAAGCAAGCTTTATGAAGAAAGGGTGTGTTCTGCACAGAGCCCTGACTCTGACTCAACCCCACTGAACACCTTCAGGATGAACTGGAACACCAAGACCTCTTCACTCTTACAACATCAGTGTCTGAACTCACTAATGCTCTTGTAGCTGAATGATCACTAATCCCCACAGACACAATCCAACATTTAGGGAAAGCCTTCCCAGAAAAATGGAGGTTATTATATGGAACAGGATGTTCAAAAAGCAAATATGAGTGTGATGGTCAGGAGTCCATATGCATTTGCCCATTTTTGGTCATGACATGTTGAAACAGTATGTTTCAACCAATTCTGCCCATTTGGACCTGGTTTTGGCTGGAAGAGAAAGATACATATCTCAGTTGTATCACTTCACCTCCATGCCTGTAGAGGGCACTTGTCTGAATACTAACAAAGCTTCCTCCACACAGCTACCTGTTAATGTCCTGCTTCAGCACACATTTGCACACCATTCACAAACAATCTAGGTGAAGTCTTGCTAACATTGCTCACCAGGGATTAGTTATTGGCTCTTTCATTATTCACAAGTGTTCTTGGATTTTCCCTCTTGCCTGATTTACCTGTAAATCTCTGGGTTTGACTATTACCTGAATTCTGACCTTATGAATATTGTACTGAATTGTATAATAAATAAATTCTCAAACATCGTCTTGTTCATTACAGGAGCAATGAACACAAGGCAGGAATACAACATGAATGGGACTCCAGTCCATTGCAGGGCAGCATGTACACACACATACATACAGTTATTCTCACTTACTTAACTTAATATGTTTACCTAGTAGCATTGTTGGATTTTGGGAGTAAAGCTAGAGAACACAGAGGAAAAGCTTATACATTTAAGATTTATACACTCTTAAATGGGTCAGGGCATGGTTAAAAATCGAATAGTATTATATTTAAAACTAAAGACTGGTATGTAAAATCATTGAGATTTAAAGAAACACATTAAGCACATGTTGTTTGATCAGCTATGCTTGGGGTAAAGTCCATTGATCATGAGTACAGGTTTCAGTACCATGGACAGGGCCAAGACCAACGACCACCTCAGCATCTGTTCTCATGATGCCATGTTTGTGCTTGTTTGCTAGCTGAGATTTAAAAACACACATATTAAGCACCTATTTGTTTCTCAAATCTTGTGCATTACTGTGGTTTTAAATGACACCAAATAACAATTATTTAGAAGAGGGAAAACGCCATAATTCACAAGCTGTACTTCAGGACCAGGAATGAGAAACACAGCAACAGATCCAACCGTGGTCCTGGAGTACTCTCAGTCCTGCACATAATTTGTGTTTTCCATGTTTCTGATTCACCTAATCATCTAATCATCAACCCTTCCTGAGATATAGTGGGTGTGTTCAAGCAAGTAAAACACTAACATATACAGGGCAAGGTGTACTCCAGGACCAGGGGTGGGAATCTGTGTTACAGGCTAATAAATACCCCAACCTTTGACCTACAGTGCAATCTTATGCATAATTCGGGCTCCCTGGTGAAATTGTGTATTACATGAAACTGTATTACAACCTCAGGGGCACAATCTTGTTTAATTGTTGAATTTAATTGTTGAACAAAATAAATTAAACCTGGCATGTGGAGAAATTTTGGGAATGTTTTAATCACCCACAAGAATTGCTTTGGTTTTTGACTAAGCAGGGTTTATTAAGTATGTTAAAGATGTTAAAGAGTGTCCTGCACTGAGCCCTGACTCTGACTCAACCCCACTGAACACCTCTGGGACGAACTGGAACACCGACTGAACTCCAGACCTCCTCACTCTTACCATATCAGTGTCTGATCTCACTAATGCGCTTGTAGCTGAAAGAACACTAAACCCCACAGTGACGCTCCAACATCTAGTGGAAAGCCTTCCTAGATGAGTAGAGCTTATCCCAACAGCAAATGGGAATAAATTTGGAATATTGAATTGGACGTTCAACAAGCACATATGGATGTGATGGTGAACTGACCACCAATGTTTGTCTTTCATTTAGAAAAGCTAAAAAAAATCTGATGATTTCTATTCTAAATACAGTCTTACTCAGCTGCTGGACTTAAATCACAAGCGATAAGGTCACCTCAGTATATCTGAATGGCATAAACGAGCTGCACTAACACTGACATTTTCTACATGTTTATTATTTCACCACAGCTCTGGGCTTTCCTGTTTCCTCTAGGGTGCGTAAGCGCAGTAACCAAAAAATTGCGTGTTTGCGTCTCTTGGTTGAAAGACGCACTGATCATGAGGCGGTGAAGCGCATCGAGGGCCACGTGACTGCAATAGCGCACACGCACGCACACACAGACACAGACACACACACACGCCCGCGCGCTCCAAGCTCGTTTTGGCTCGCGCTCGCTGGCCTCGCCGTGAGCGGCGCACCGCGTTCGTGCGCTTTGTTGTTACCGGAAACCTTCGACCTGAGCGCTCGATCTCAGCTCGCCATGCGATGGATATTCTGTGGCAATACCAGTTCAGGATTATTCTGCTCGGCGACTCAACGGTCGGCAAATCGTCTCTGCTTAAACGCTTCACGGACGGTGTGTACAGCGATGTGGCGGACCCGACGGTCGGGGTGGATTTCTACGCCCGATCACTCGATATAGAACCGGGGGTGAAGATTAAATTGCAGCTCTGGGACACCGCCGGGCAAGAGAGATTCAGGTGTTTGTTATCGCCTGCACGCACGCGCACGCGCACACACACACACACACACTGCCTGTTTTCTGCCCTGTTAGCAAACGTGTCTGCCGTCATAATACCTGCATAAACAAATCCTCAAAATAAATCTATTCAGCGCTGACTTTATTACAAGCTATAAAACAAAAAAAACATCTAAACTATAAAGCACTGCGGCCTTATTTTATAGCCGAATGTATACGGGTTGTCCTGGATGGAAGGTAAAAAAAAAGAAAACGATCTTCCTGCATAAACAACGCCTAACGGTAGCACCATAAACCACAAAAACCTCATTTCCGTCTCGTCAGCATTTTCATGACAAGAGATTAACATCACCCGGTTTTCCCTTTAACTCTGAGGTAGCGGTGTATAAATATTGGCATCCCTATTTACTGTGCGTTATGGCGGTGTCTTCATTATGATTGCTCTCTCTCCCTGCTGACTGGATGAATGGAGCAAATAAACAAACCCTCTTCATGATCCATCCATCTTTGCAGCTCATGGCATAGTAACATCTAGTGAATTACACAACCGTCTGTGTTCTTACAAGCTCACATCACTGATCTGTCAATGCAGCACTCGAAAGGTACTGGGATTGTGCAAACTGTATTGTCTTTCCTGGAAAATAAGAACCTCTTATAGATTTTGGATTTGTTGGATCCTATCTATCTATCTATCTATCTATCTATCTATCTATCTATCTATCTATCTATCTATACATACCACTAATAAAAACCTGAGCAACTACACATTCATGCAGTTATCTGCTCAGCCACTCATGTGGCATCAATGCAATGCATAAAAATCATGCAGATGCAGGTCTCACTTGGCATAATCTTTTAAATCATGGCATGATCGTTGGTAACAGATGGGCTGGTTTCAGAATTTTTGAGTATAGACTGATGATCTCCTTGAAGTTTACCACACAGCAGACTCTAAGGTTTACACCAAATGGCATGAAAAACAAACAAACAAACAAAATCGAGTGAGCAGCAGTTCAGTGGGTGGAAACACCTTGTTGATAAGAGATGAAAATTCAGAGGAAAACATCCAGAGCTGCCAGGAAGTATACAGTGACTCTATTTAATAATAAGCAAGAACAACATGCACAAAACATTCAACCTTTGAGGAGGATGGGCTCCAACATTAGGTTCTGTTCCTGTCAGCTAAGAATGTCCATCATCCCAACTGGACAGTTGAAGATAAGATTATCTTTTTGCAGTCCAGTTGTCCAGCTTAGGTGAAGTTCTTGGCTGCCAGGAGTGGAACCTGATATGTTCTTCTGCTGTTGATGTTTTGTGTTTTCTGAGATGCTTTTCTGCACACAGTGGCTGTAAAGAGTGATTATTTTAGTTACTGTAGACTTCCTGTCAGCTCAAACTAGTCTGTGCTGCTTGTACATGTGTTCCCAGCCATGCACACGGTTATAGATTGGTCATTCATTCTGCTCATGGTCATACTGGATTCCGGAAATACTGCACATGAGGCAAGAGAACTAATACCAGATGGGAAACCATCTGGTATGATTGCAGGGGCACAATGCATACATTCACACCTAGTAGTACATTAGCATAGCTTAAACTGAGGTGGGAGGAAACTGGAGTACTCAGTGGAAGCCCACACAGACATGAGGAGAACACAGATGGAAACTGGATCTCAGGATCAAACCAGGGACACTGGAGCTGTGAGGTGGCACTACTACTTCCTGTGTGTGTGCTGACCACTGGCTGATTTGGCAGAGTTGAATCAGTAGAACTTTATCAGGCCCAAATATCAAATAAATAAGAAAACAAATTGGGATGTGGTAGCTTAGTGGTTAAGATGTTTGCCCACTGATGGGAAGGTTGTGAGTTTGAATCCCAGGTCCACCAAGCTGCCACTGCTGGACCCCTTAAATGCTCAGTTGTATAGAAATGAGATAAAATATAAGTTGCTCTGCATAAGGTTATTTGCCAAATGATTGACACTGTTCTCTAAAGTATTTGTGTCTGCTTTTGTTTAGGTCCATTACGACTTCCTACTACCGCAATTCAGTGGGTGGCCTCCTGGTGTTTGACCTGACCAATCGCAAGAGCTTCGAGCATGTGCGTGAATGGCACCGCGAAGTCACCGAGCACATCATGCCACACCACATGGTCTACATCTTGATCGGCCACAAGAGCGACCTGATCCGAGAGCGCAAGGTGCTCCGTGACGAGGCTGAGCAGCTGGCGGCTGAGTTGGGTGTGCGCTACGTGGAAACGTCAGCCAAGTGCAACAGCAACGTGGAGCGTGCCTTTGAGCTGCTAGCACGCGACATCTATGAGCTGATGAAGATGGGCGAGATCTCGGCGCGTGACGGCTGGGACGGCGTCAAAAGCGGCCTCACGGCTAAAGTCCTCTACCCTGCTGAGGAAGAGGCAGAGAGGGAGAAGAGCTGCAACTGCTGACCTGGGACATTCACCTTTATCCTCTCACCTGTGTGTCGGTCAGTCGTCCTTGCTGAGTTCACGCTTTCACTTCCTGTATTGCAAGTCAGCCGCTTGTCCCTGCATTTTCTGTCCCCATCTTGATATGTGTGGTTCTATGAATAAGCACCATGCAGTACTAGAAAAAAAAAGGCCTCCTTCTAATGGGATAGGCTTCAGGCTGGATAAATAAAAGCTTGAACGGACAGCACAAGGTTCTAATCAAGAGCAGTAAGATGCAGGAAGGCGCTTGGAGACATCACTGGTTGAAAGAGATGGCAGCGGACTTCTCGTTTCCCCCGTATTCATTTTGAGCTTTAAACCTTTTTTGTTTTATTTATGTCACACAGTGTTCGATCACTGAAGAGGAATGTAGTGTACTTTCTATTTGTGGAAAGCCGTACTCCACCTATTCCACCAGTGTACTTTCATTTTCAAACGCTTTCACGTCATGCCACAAGAACTCACACTTTGAAGATACATGTGAACTTGCTAGATTTCATTCCGATCTTGTTATTCATTCATTTAAGAATGTTTAGTGCGGTTAATATGTAAATTACTCATGCAAAATCAACGGTGGGAAAACTAAAACTAAGCAGCGGGACAACATTGTACATTGAGACACGGGAATTCCCAGCTGGTCTGTATATTACTGCGTCTGTCATTATTAGTAGGTGAAATTTTAGCAATTCCATGTGCCAAAATTCTGGCCTCGTAATACAGTACTGTAGGTATTATTACGTAATAACAGAAACTTATCATCAAACTGAAATCTTCAATTGCATCACCTCAGAGTTCTGTCTTGAGTCTTGTGACCAGAGAGAAAAAGGAGCGAAGAATTCGAGTGCCATTATATTTGCTCGGCCGTTAGCTCTGCCTTCTGCAGTGGCTGGACGTTCCTGCACCCTCTCAGAGACGCCGCTCCTTTAAGCTTCCTCTCAGTGAATCAGTAAGCAGTGAGTAGGTACATGGTCACGGTCAGCGCTAGATGTGCCAAACTCGTAATAACGTGTAAGGAAAAAAAACATGGGGCTAATCTATTTATACTGTATGCAATCCAGCTGTAAGTTAAATATGGATTATATCTAAATACTTTATGTGTCTGTGAGGGTCATTCAATCATCTAGGTCATTTCGATTCTCCAGTAGCAGCAGGTTCGACTTGATCGAGAGCTTTTATATTCACACATACAAGCAAATCTTATAGGAGCGTAAACTCTGCAGTTAATAACCACCTTAAACAGAGAAGACGTGTTTATTAATTAGATAAAAACCGTCCTTTTCTTTTTACTTCTTGTACAAAAACAATTATATGCCCTAAAAGTTGGATAAGGATGTCTTATAAGCTCAAAAGGCTGTTATCATACCTTAACTAGCCTACAATGGTAGCTAACATATTATACCATGAATCAGTTATATTCGTTATAATTTTGCCTTAATTGTGCCCTAAATGGCATCATCTTTTTTTATTATTATTATTATTTATTTATTTATTTTACGTAATCTCCATTTTGTACAATGAGTCTGGATTCATTTAGAAACAAACGATTTGATTCGATTCATGATTCAGTCATTTGACTCAGCATCATATATATATATAAAATCTAAGTACTAAAATATAGATTTTGAAGGCCAGTTTGTAGTAAAGATGTAAAGGAAAATAGCTATCTAAATTCCTGGGGAATTTAAAATAACAACAACAACAAAACCAACATCATTGGAAGGCATGGAGAGACCAGTCTTTGTATGTGCAGTAAGGATTTAACTCTGCACTGAAAGGCACGTTTGTGTTTCAAGCCAGGTCTTGAAGGTTTCTAATCCAATCCAAATCCAGCACAGAGGTGTGAATGCAGGTAATCTGAACGATCTGCATAACACACACTGATTTACGCTTAGGCGCAAAAATGCACATAAATATCGGCATGACGTTGATTACACACTCGCCAACTCTGAACATAATCTGTGTTGAGGAATTCTCCTTCCTTTTATCATCCTGGCATGAATGTGCATTTATTATTTTATGGTTATTTATATTTACAGCTTTATTTAATAGCCTGAGTTTGGAACATGCTGTATGTAAGACAGCTGCGTTACACCAGCGCTCATGTTCGTGTAATCCTCGTAGGTAGCCATGAGTGATTTTCAGCTAATGAAATGAAACAGGCTCATTCACAGACTACAGCTCACGTTACGGTTTTACTACCAGCATCACCACACAGCTCCCTCTCTCTCTCTCTCTCTCTCTCTCTCTCTCTCTCTCCCGCAATGGTAACATAGATGTGTTAATGGAGTGTACTGTGAGTTCTTACTAACTATAAAGCTAATGCAAGCAGGGGCATTTAGGATGCAGCATACTTAATCTTACCTGGTCTGACGAGACTCTAGTGGGTGCTACAGGGCAGTAACTCAAATATAAAAGACGTCTTAGACGCGTTTATAGTCACTATAGCTTCACAAATATACATACTGCTGTATAATAATGACTGATTTCTTCTCAGTTGGAAAATTGGCCATATTCTATGATATTCTCTTTTCCCACTTTTGTAGCCTCAAATATGAAAGATCTGGATACCGAACTAGAGGTTTGCTATGACTTTACTGCTAGCTGCTACACACACACACACACACAGCAACTACTCAGCAACTAATCACTCGAGTTCCTTCCATCCCTTTCTTGGTGACTAACATTACTAACAGGGTTTCTTTTGTATAAGCATTTTATAAACTAGATTGTCGTACCATTGTGCGTGAAAAATGTTAATCAGATGCTTTCTTTGGACGGTTGACATGTCAGAGTCGGGTGGCTAGGTGAGTAGATGGATGGTAGAGTTATAGATGGATGGATGGAGAGGTAGAAGTTTCTAAATAACCAGAAAAGATTGTGGATAGTTCTTTTTTTTTTGTGTAGCTGCTGGAGTAGTGGTTTGAACAGAGTTGGTGGAGATGGGTTTTCATTAACGAATTAGTAGCGTCAGCGCTAAACTAAAGTGGCAGACACCAAAAATATCTCCGCTAATCGATTACAATCGAGAAACGGCAGTATTTCTGTAATATGCTGATTTTTATAGGAGTTAAAATGCATATCTGCTGACTGTAGCATCGCTGCCTCATAGCTCCAGGGTCTCTAGTTCGATCCTGAGTGAACTTACTGTCTGTGGACTTTTATACTTCTCTCCCTCCGTCTATGCCGGTTTACTCCAGGTTCTTCGACTTCCTCCCAACTCCAGAGGACATGCTAGTCTGTGGATGGGTGGGTCTAAATTGCCTCTAGGTGGGAACAAGTGTGTGTGCATGATAGTCTGCATTCCACAGACTGCCATCCCATCCAAAGTGTATTCCCGCCCTCAGACCAAACATTTCCGGGTCACACTGCAACTCTAACAGACGATGACAGAGACGAAGACGTAGATATATCCACTGATGATGACGACGACGGACAAATCAGTACAATCACTATATGTAGATAATTTATAAAGAGCGTTGCAGTACCGTTTCGAATTGTACATTTCGCATTACGTCCATTATTTATAGCTGACTTATGCAATGTTTGATTTCCTGACATATCTCACTGCTGATGCACTCGATGCTCTGTGCATTAATGTATGTCTCTTGTTCTGCCACTAAAATGAATTCATTAATATTTATGCTTACATTTACAATATCGTCATAATTTTATTTAGTCATAGATTTCAGTTGAAAATATCAGATTGGTTCAAAGGGACATTACTCTGGATCTTTTTTAATAGCATTTGTTTTGACGCCCCTTAATATTTATTAATGGTAGAAAGAACACACATAGAGCGCAGTAGTCTATGTCATTAACATATGTATATATTTTCTTTATTAGAACCATATAATTATGTCACATTGAAATAAAGGTAATAATAAAGGTAACCCTCGCGTTCATTATCTGTAGCCGATTCTTTACTGATATCTTAATAGTGTTTATTTTTTAAATAAATAAGTAAATAAAGCTGACTATTGCCGAATTCGACTCATTTGCGCCCCCTTGTGGTGGCACTGAAATGAACCACAGTGACCTACATTCTTTCTGTAGTCTTTTTTTTTTTCCCACCCATGCAAAAACCTACACACAAGAAAAGCACGAACCCTTCCAGATATTTCCACTAAAACCTCCAGCAGCTCTGTGCAAGCTTGTGGACTCTGTAAATGAACACTGGTTACTTTGTGATTTAACGTGTGGCGTGAAATAAATTATTTATGTCCAAACACACAGTTGTGCTCGACCTGCTTCTTTATTGCACTATTGGACTCTGTACAGCTGGGAAAATGCTTATATGATGATTCAAAACAGAAAAAAATATGTTACATATCCCATGATGCCTTGCTTTAAAAGTGACGATCCTGGCTTTGTCATTTAGGAAATTTCAACAAATTGTTTTCAATAGATTGTCCACCACAAGGTTAAAAATACTGCAAATCTATGCATAGAAAATAGGTCAATGTTTGCCTTGACATCCCTTGTTTATAGACGTTAGAAATGTGTTACTGAAGTACTTAAAGTTTCTTCATCATCATTATTAAAACATAACTAGTATTGGAATATACAGTATATGGACAGAGATAGATAGATAGATAGATAGATAGATAGATAGATAGATAGATAGATAGATAGATAGATAGATAGATAGATAGACAGGCAAGCAGAGAGATAGATAGATAGATAGATAGATAGATAGATAGATAGATAGATAGATAGATAGATAGATAGATAGATAGATAGATAGATAGATAGGCAAGCAGAGAGATAGATAGATAGATAGATAGATAGATAGATAGATAGATAGATAGATAGATAGATAGATAGATAGATAGATAGATAGATAGATAGATAGATAGATAGATAGATAGACAGGCAAGCAGAGAGATGGATAGATAGATAGATAGATAGATAGATAGATAGATAGATAGATAGATAGATAGATAGATAGATAGATAGATAGATAGATAGATAGATAGATAGATAGATAGATAGATAGGCAAGCAGAGAGATAGATAGATAGATAGATAGATAGATAGATAGATAGATAGATAGATAGATAGATAGATAGATAGATAGATAGATAGACAGATAGATAGATAGATAGATAGATAGATAGATAGATAGATAGATAGATAGATAGATAGATAGATAGATAGATAGATAGATAGATAGACAGACAGACAGACAGACAGACAGACAGATAGATAGATAGATAGATAGATAGATAGATAGATAGATAGATAGATAGATAGATAGATAGATAGATAGATAGATAGATAGATAGATAGATAGATAGATAGATAGATAGATAGGCAGAGAGACAGATAGATAGATAGATAGATAGATAGATAGATAGATAGATAGATAGATAGATAGATAGATAGATAGATAGATAGATAGATAGATAGATAGGCAGGCAGAGAGACAGAGAGACAGATAGATAGATAGATAGATAGATAGATAGATAGATAGATAGATAGATAGATAGATAGATAGATAGATAGATAGATAGATAGATAGATAGATAGTTTATTGATCCCAGAGGAAATTCAAGTATCATTCAGTCCAAAAAGCATTGATGGAAGGTGAGTAGGTCTGGGATGTTCCAGTTCATCCCAAAGGTGTTCATTGGAGTTGAAGTTCAGGACAGAGTTGTGTCTTCATGTAGATTGCTTTGAGTACATTGTCCTTACTGGAACATCTTTGTACTTAAAACTTTGCGGCAAAAGAATAAAACCACACAAGGTTCTCACGGTCAAGGGTCTACAAACAATTGGCCATATAGTGTAAGTGTACTATAAAACTAGTTTGTGCTCACTGGCGCCCTCTAGCGGTAAACTAATCATAAAACTGTTCAAGATCTCAATACGTGTGCTCTTGCGCCCTCTAGTGGTGGAATAAATTCAGCTTAAAGAAGAAAAAAATTAGAGTGTGAAAAATAACAAACAAATACATATGGAAACACTCGGAAACACGGACAAAGATACTTTCTGCTGTTATATACATTTAGCTCACTTATATGAGAAACATATACTCTGTAATGTATAACTATTATGGTGTTTTACACCAATCTCTATAAATGTTAACCTGCTTTTAGGGCAATAATTCCTTGCTATTATTCATTGTTTAGAAACATCACAGTAGGAATGAATAAGAACACATTGTTTTTTTCATTGTTTAAACTTGTGTAATAATAACGCAAGTTTTCTCAGTCACGTCGAAACCAGAGCAGGGCGCTCTCCTATTGGCTGAATCGTATATCCCGTGATGCTTTGCTTCGTGAAGAGAAATACTCTCCTTATGAACACTTTTCCGATATATATTCGTTAACAAACCAAGTTCACGGAATGTCTGCACAGTTTATTGCACCTAGTTTCAACACAATATCGACTTCGTGTGCAGTGTGTGAGAGGTTGATGTTTATATTCAGCTACCGTCCCTGAGACCCTGGGTGTGTGTGGAGCCCTCGGATGTGTTCATGGCCATCGGGTTTAAAAAGGGCATCTGTCGTGATTGACACAGTGAGAGTAGATCACTCTGGTCTTACTGCGGAATCGCTATCAAGAGATTTCGGATGCATAATTTTTACAAGCCGGGGCTGCTGATAATCATTTATTTCGGCGCCCCATATCTTCTTGTTGAATATCAGACAATAATGAAACACTTTCATAAGAGAACCCTCAGATTGAACGGTTATTTTTAACCTCAGTGACCCATGAACGTATAGATACGCGTTTCTATTTCCATATACGTGCATATTCTAGTCAGGACACTTTCTTGAACAATAAGTTTATTTCAAGAGCGAGGACACAACTCTCAGCTTCTACCAGGAAGTCTGAACGAGACATAACTGCGCATGCGCACAAGTCTTTCGGTTGGGGGGAGGCAAAAAAAAAAAACGGGGATGCGTCCGACGTCGATGTAAACGGTAAGGCAAAGACAAAGAGATTTCGTTGCATTAAGACCCGCTATAACGTGACGTTGGTTGTAAAACACGGTGTTTCGTGGAAGTTTATAGCTTCAATCCCGCGGCCCCCTCGGCATGGCGGAGCGGCGTGGCCGTGCTTGTTCGAGTGTGCGTGCCGCCGCACAGGAACACGTCATTCCGAGGCGTAGGGGGGGAGAGGGGAAAAAAAAAGAGACGCCGAGAACGTAACGTACGCGTTCAGAAACAAGCGGCGACACGCAACGTAAATGCGTGATCCGACGTTAAGTCGGGTTCAGTCCCACAGTGGGCTAACGCCGGGTTTAGCCTTAGCCTTCTTCTCCTTCTCCTTTTAACCCCCTCCAAAAAAAAGGAGGGGGGCGCGTTTTAGCCTAGCATGCTAACCACGGAATTCGGCTAGGTAGCCGTAAAGGCGCGTTAACGCGGCGCTTGGCTAACTAGCAAGCTTAATTGCTTGCTAACGCGACTCAAGCAACTAGCCTAGCCGAATTGTGGCTAAAAATACAATAAGTAATAATAATAATAATAATAATAAAAAGAGATCCCATTCACATCACGATCTTTAATCTGTTAAACAAAAAAAAAAAAATTGTAGATAGCAAGTGCGTTAACAGCTTGTCATTTGATATATATATATATATATATATATATATATATATATATATATAATGAATTAAAGTGAATTGTTGATGAGCCCAGCATTTTTCCTAATTCATTTTATTTTACAGAATTAAACAATGAAGTGACGCTTGTTTTCAGGTTTCAGGGCATTTTTAATGTACTCATTTCTAGCTAGGGAAACTTCACCTTTGCTAGAATGTTCTAGAGAGGTGGGAGAAAATCCGGAGGAAACCCATTTAAAGGTGGAAAACTTCACACACAAGTTCTGACCGAAACTGAGGACACGAGCCCTTAGCCTCACTGTAGTCTAATTGCTCCAAAACACTGACCCTGGGTCGTTGACCGGAAGATCAGGGTTCAAGCCCCAGCACCGCCAATTTGCCACCGTTGGGCCCTTGAGCAAGGCCCTTAACCCTCTCTGCTCCAGGGGCGCTGACCCTGCGCTCTGACCCCAATCTCTGGGAGATGTGAAGAAAGAATTTCACTGTGATGTAATGTATATGTGACGACTGTTTCTATTTGATTATAAAACATTTGAAACTAAATCTTGGAAATGTCCAGCAGTGAAGATGTACTACAGTTTACTTGGTAACAGACGTGTTGGATGAATTGTTGTTTTAGTCTCACAATGCGACCTGTAATGTAATGAAAGATTTGGCAGCGGTTCTCTGTCTTCCTCACCAGTGTGGCCCAGAGGAAGGACATGGCAGAGACAGAGGTGACCGTGTCCATGGGAGACGTGGTGGTGATGAAGGCCACTGACGATGAGGTTGCAGCAGGCGATTCAAACAAGACACAGGTCATCCTTCAGCTGCAGCCCGTCACACCTGGGTGGGTCAGATGTTCCCAGACATCTATTTAAATGGCCAGATATGTGAAGAGCAGTCTGACAAAAAATATTCCAGTGTTTAATTCGCTCAAACTGGGACCGTAAAGGAGTATGTTAAAGCTGAGAGCTAGAAGGAAACGTTGCCTAAAATGCTAAAGTATGAAACAATAAGAATATCTCTTTAGGCATGACAAAATAGCAGACTTTCTATGCATGAAGGATAGAATGGCCATACGGTTGTTTGGTTGAGGGGTTCATGGAAAAATATAGGCAAAACAAATCTCTCCAGTATAATATTACCATAAATGATGTCTCAAGTACAAATATATATATATATATAGATATACTTTTAAATCACATCCAGTATGTTTTTCTATTTTAGTATGTTCTCCATTTTAAGTAGGTCCGCCAAGGTCAAAGATGCAGCTGAAGTAGGAGAGTGTACAAAGAGTCCAAAAACAATCATAGAGGCCTAAGTAAGACTGTAGCAGCACTTTGAGGTTTAGTGATATAGGAAAATACAACGTGCAGCATTTTTGAATCACTAGCTAATAGATTTCTTGTGATTGATTTCATTGGATGTACTGTATACAGGGGTCTGACATTTTCTGCATTAGCTTTGTGCTTGAGTTACAAGGCTAATGTAACTGAGAAGTCTTTTATACATAATTTTTATACATCATGATTCAAGCCTGTCTGTTTGTGTCTGTATGTTTCTACAGGACTGAAGATAATGCAGGAGAGACAACTACAGCGGGTAGTTATATAAATAACACTTAAGACTCTGGATGTCTGTACGGCATTGTGCCCCTGTTTAATCTGTAATATAAAGAAAGTTGCACACTAAATATCCAGAGTTTTATTTCTATTAGGTGTTCATTGAATAGTTCAGTTTATTTGAACGAAACCAAATGTTTACCATTTTATAGTAAATTTGGAGGTCATTCACACAGCGGTTCTGATGTTTATTTGTTCTTCAGAAGTTCTGACAGAAGGAGAGGATGTCGAGCTGGGATACCCCATTACGTGTGGCGAGAGCAAAGCTGTTCTTCTGTTCAAGAAATTTGTTTGCCCAGGAATCAATGTCAAATGCGTCAAAGTGAGTGATCTGATATCTGACTTGACCTGTCAGTTATCAGTCATTTATAACACGATGGAATGCTTCATTAGCCATTAATTAGAAGTGTCCTTGTTTGAGAGGTGATAGTTTCCCACCTGTATCCAGAAACCAAATCCATTTGTCTTAAAAACACTTCGTAACACAGTGACTCGTTCTCTCCTGTCAGCTCTTAAATTATAATCTCTTAAAAGTGACAGTGCTTGGAACCTGTATTGCGATATGGCTTTTCAGTTCTCTCACACTATCTCTTTTTCTCTTTCTCCAGTATGAGGATGAGTTAATTAGCCCTAAGCAGTTTGTCCATATGTCTGGCAAAGCTACTCTTAAGGACTGGAAACGAGCCATCAGAATGGGGGGTGTCATGCTCAGGTAAAGAGGACAAGGTCTTAAAAAAGCACCTTGGATTTATTTCACTTTAATGAAAATGCACCCTCGTACTTTTAACGGGAACGTCTGAACCTGCCTGTTCATTCAGTTACTTAATCAGCCAATCATTTAGCACTTACACAGTGCATAAAATCATGCAAGTTCACATCAATGATCAAAATGGGGGAAAAAAATGTGATCTCAGTGACTTCAGTATTCACACAGTTTGGTGAGAAAAACAAAAAAACATCCAGTGGGCATCAGTTCTGGGGACAGAAATGTCTTGTTTATTAGAGAATGATGAGAATAACTGGATTGCTTCAAGCGGACAGGAAGCCGATGCTAAATGTAGTAACCACTCGTTTACAACCACGTTGAGCTGAAACGCATCTCAGAATACATAACACATGGAAACTTATGACTGATGAACTAGAACAGCAGAAGACCACACTGGGTTTCAGTTCACTTCTGGAACTTCAAAACTAGTTACACCTTTAATCACCTTAACACTTGCGTTCTGTTTGAGTATTATCTATTACATATGTCTTGAATGACATACACCCCAAATTTTCACATTCATACTAATCTAATATAGGACATATTCTGTAGCACAAAGATTTATCTTTATCTAGTTGTCCTGTAGATTCACAAAAACTCAATTCTATATTAATATCTTAACTCTATATTAATTAATTTACACTGATCAGGCATATCATTATGCCTAATATTGTGTTGGTCTTCTGACAAAACAGCCCTGATTCGTCGAGGCATAGACTTTACTAGCTCCATGAAGGTGTTCTGTGGTATCCGGCACCAAGATATTAGCAGCAGATCCTTTAAGTTCTGTAAGTTGAAAGGTGGGGCCCATGTAGGACTTACAGGACTTGAAGGATACTTTTGATAGATACTGACCACTGCAGACTGGGAACACCCCACAAGAGCTGCGGTTTTGGAGATGCTCTGATCCAGTGGTCTAGCCATCACAATTTGGCCCTTCGTCAAACTCACTCAAATCCTTACGCTTGTCCATTTTTCCTGCTTCTAACACATCAACTTTGAGGACAAAATGTTCATTTGCTGTCTAACCAACTAACAGATGCCATGATGAGATAATCAGTGTTATTCACTTCACCTGTCAGTGGACGTAATGTTATGTCTGATTGGTGTATAATTACTGTTTATTAAAATGTTTCTTTGTGTTGCATAAGTTGTTCTCTCTCTCTCTCTGTGTGTCTAGGAAAATGATGGACTCTGGCCAGTTAGATTTCTATCAGCACAGCACGCTGTGTACCAACACCTGCCGCAGCACCAAATTTGACCTCCTGATCAATAACACGCGCTTCCCTCCTGACAGCAGTGTACTCAGTACTCCTACATCATCCCAGGGTGAGACATTTACACGCAATCACAATCTCTACCAGTTCAGATTGTTAAACTTTCCACACTTTTCCTTGAGTAATAGATTCTTTAATCTAAGCCCAGATTTTTGGGAAAATATTTTCTTTGTCTCTTTGCTTTCCAGGGCAAGTCACTGTGGGTAATGGAGGGGAAGTTGTCACGATAGAAGAGAAACCAGAGGAAGCGACAAGCTCTTTGGAGTGGGCAAGTGCAGAGGCTACAAAGAAAAAAGAAGTGGTAGAGATTTCAGGTGACTACAAACGTTTGGCTTTTTATTTCAAACAAAGCATCTAATGACAAAGTATAAAGATTGCATGCATGTATTCTTCGTCTCATAGAGGAGACACTGAGCTTCTGGAAAGGCATAGCGGACGTTGGTCTCATGGGAGAAGTGGTCAGTAACATCCGTACAGAGCTGCTGGAGATGCTAAGAGGGGTACAGCTTCGCTCGGACCAGGCCAGCCTACAAGATGTTGGTGAGTCGGTTGGACTAATCATGCTGAGCACTCAGTCTGTATCTTGACAATCTGTCTTAAGCTGTGTCATTAATTATTACGGTGTATAAAGGTGGTGTGGTTTGTCTGTTGTACAGAAGTGGCAGTTCTGAGTAACCTCACTCAAGTGTTTGGCCTGCTGGACTCCATCAAACGAATCCTGACTGCACGGCGTCAAATGACTGACTTGGGACAGAAACAGCTGATCAGAACGCTAACAAGTGAGATGTCTTGTAGGAAAAATTCACCATTTGCAAACACTGTAGAGCCTGAATTTTTTTTGTTGTTATTTTTATGTCATTTGCGTAACCTTTTCATGTAGTGGCGGCTTAAACTAGGATCCACAATGGATGTGACGTGTTAACGAGACGTCTGTTTAGTATAAGTGCAATCTAAGCAACTTTTCATTCAGACTGTTCAGTATGTATAACTGACCCAGCACTGCAATTCATCTTTATTAATGGTCAAACATACAGCAATGTTAAAAGAGAGAGCACTGGGGCATGAGACTGTCAAAGTTCACCAAGTCCACATACAAAAATAACACTAGGCATTGAACAAATTGAACATTTGTTTTTATTCTGGTTAAAATAAAAGTGTTTAGAATAGACCTCTATGCCATTAGCCTTTCTAATGTGAACAATGTCTGATTCTGAAGAGTGCAACCAAATGAGTAGAGCCAGGGGTTGTCTTCAGTGACAGAAAAAACATTTTAGAAATGAATTGGATATGATCTATGTACATTGGGTTAGAAAATGACTGTGGACTGGCGTGCGATTTAAGGATTGGAGGTCAATAAACCATTAGCTACTGAGCAAACTGCAATAAGACCAGGATGCTTTGGGTCAGGATGAGTTCAGACATGATTGGGAAATCTAAAGTAGGGCTATAGGTAGCCATATTTTGGCCTAAATAAACCAATGTTCTGTCTATTATTGAGGCTGGTGATGGGCTTCTCCAATCATTCCATGCATCAAACCGGATCTTGTACCTCAGAGACAGCAGAAATTATAGGTCTGTTCTCAGAAAGTGACCTCAACATTCTGGCATGCTTGCTAGGATTTAGACACATGCCTGCTTTGTCGAAGTGCAAGTTACATGCATTCAAGTGTAATGGTTTCTGAGCATAGACACTAAGATTTGCACTTTTTTTAAGCTTTTCTTTTCTTTAGAGCTGCTAGTAGTATCACTGTTCAGACCTTCCTTAAAGGTGTGTGTGGCAGCATTGTCTACAGCACAAACTAGTAAGGACATTTTATAAATATTGTGGCTCTCCATACAAAGCAAAGTGGGGCTTTGGACAAGTTGCTGTATAAACCAATAGAAGACATGGATGTAAAAAGGCTTTCAATAAAGAGAGGCATCTTTTTAAGACTTAAGACCTTTTTACTGGACATTCTAATGGTCAGATGAGTAGGAGAATTTTATATATATATATATATATATTTTTTTTTTTTAGGGAAGTATGCCATAGTCAGACTGAACCCATAATTACTGCCAAAAGTATTAATGCAGCATTGTATAAATGAAACTCTCTGCAGTAGATGATGAGAATGTGCCCAGGCCAGTGAGGTGTATCACTGACCAGGACATTCTGTGCTTTGGGGAGGACCAGTAAACCGTTTAATGGCCACCTCTTGAGTTCACCATCCACCTTCACAGAATAAAACATTGTGTCCTCACAACCTATGGGTTCTGTGTTGATTTCGAGTGACTGTCACCCTTGATCTGGACCACTTGAATAATGATCATCCTCAACAGGGTGCAGTACTGCAATTATTTTCCAAGAGTAAATTATCAGTAGATTGAGTGATCCTCATCGTTAATGTTAACAGACTGTATGATTCTTATCATCACTTGGGTAGGGTGCTAATAGAATGAGTGATATTCAGGATCAGTAAAGAAAAGTATAGTAAAGTTCAACAGTGACGCATCTTCATCAACATTTCAGATGTGTCAGCTCGATTGTAAGCATTATCCAGGGAATGCATCAAGAAGTGTCTTGCGAACCCTTGTATGCTTTCTCCACTAGGTCTAGAAGGAAACCAACCTGTCGGTGGACAAAATAAGCAAGTGGAACAGTGTTTTATGTATGGAACTGTGGTTGCCCCATCCGGAACACTGGGATAAGAATGCCACAATAATGAATGTAACATATTGGCTTTTATAAGCTATGCATGTGTGGTCATGGACACAAGGTGCCAGCTTTGCTTTTAGTACTTGGTCCTCCATTAAGTTGTAGATAACTAAACCTGCATAACTATCTGGTAGCACTGGTGACCTTTAGACATACCATCCAAGGTGTATATTCCCACCTTATGCAATTGGGATAGGCTCCACTGAACAGCATAAAATGTTTACTGCAGATGAATGATATCACAGCTGTTGATGTATCTGTGTGTGTTTAGCTCTGGAACATCAGCTGGAGGAGCAGAAGAAGCAGCAAGCTCAGAGCTGGTTGGTCTCGTCTTCGTCTTCCCCTCCTCCACCAAAGCGAGCTCCTAAACGGCCCCGCCTACATCGGCCAGCCTCCGCTACAGTGCTCCAGCCACTGACACTCCACTCACCCCAGTACACACTCATCTCCCCCATCACCCTCTCCTCTGTATGCCAACCCATTACCTTGCCCGGCCTGGCACAGCCGCCTGGTGCGGTCACTCTCTTTACTCACGTGCCACAGCGTGACGGCAAGACAGAGACCTTAACGTTGGTGGGCACAGTGGCCGCACAGGAGCCGACACAGCTGAGCACCGTGGAGCTTGGTGCGATGGGAACAATGGGCACGGTGGAACTGGGAGCAGCAGGTGCAGTGGAAATGGCAAACACTGTGTTGGTGCAGGATCATGAGAGCCAAGCAATCGAGATCAACCTGCAGATGGGAGCAGAGGCAGAGGGAGCAGCCAAGGAAGAGGAAGAGAGGAGAAGGATGGAGGGCGGAGGGGAGGATGGAAGTGGATTAATAGTGGGAGAAGGAGAGAAAGAGATGAAAGTTGAAATGGAGGAGCTGCATTTGGAAACCAACGGGCAGATTCACAACCTACAGATTTTCGTGGTGGAGGATGAGGAGCAAATGCAGGTTGAAGGCAAAGCTGAATGAGCCTTGGACAAAAGCACACACACACACACACACACACACACATGACCCTGAGACATTTGCACTTGTTTGCATTATTTTCTACTACTTTTCTAAAAGAGGTCAGCATGGCCAAGTCTGAAAGTTGTGTAACTGCTTTATTTTGTTTTTGTTTTTTTTTGTATAAGCAACATCAGTATTCCTTTATGGACTTTCAAGAATACACATGCATTTTGATATGCCTTTGTAGAAACAAGTACAGTATTTTTTAATTTTTATTTCATTGTATGGATTGTAGAAAGGCACTTTCTTTAACACGGTGCCAAATTGTTAGAATTTCCATTATCTATGTTCAACTCTGTTACTCAAGCCAAGAGAGACAACTGTAATTAAGAAACATAACTTTGCTTCTGTATACCTTAATGTAACCTGATCTAATCTTGGTATTAGCTTGCACTGGACCAACAACTGACATTGATAAACTCTTAAAGTGATGGTTTGGCTTAAAAAAATTAATTGTATATAATTTTGCAATAATAATAATAATATACAACTAACCACCTAAAATCTGAATGAAAAATTGTACCTGAAATCTAGACATTATATGAGCAAGAATATAATTCTACTTTAAATGTAAATGTGAAAATATTAAACTTGAATATCTCTGCTATTTTACAAATGCTTTTATTTAAGAATTTAAAGAACAACGTTCCTGAAAGCAAAGTGTAGGAAGATTCGGGGCACTTTATTTTGTTTTGAGAGAATTGTAGATCTTTACTTTTTAGCCCTGAAACAGTAAAACATTTCAGACACCAGATATGGCTTTGGCTGATCAATTCTATTTTTTAGTATGTTGAAAGTTGTGTATGTTTGATACTTTTTTTTTTTTGGAAAGAAAACTATTCTTTTAATTGACTTTGGCACTATTTAAGAATGTGTTTTATTTGAGAATATGTGTAAGAATGTGTTATATATATATATATATATATATATATATATAATATAAATATATATATATATATATATATATATATATATATATATATATATATATATAATATAAATATATCAGTGCAACATGAAGAAATGTGTTAAATATATTTTTAGATGCGAGTCCTTCACCGAAGACAAAATGTCTTGTATATTTTTCACAGTGATAAATGACAGGCTTTATGGTGTGAAATGGGTTTAGTGCTTCTTCTATGGATCCCTGGTTTTGGATGACGGCCAAGTTAATAAATGGATTACTGTGATTAAATCTGTAATCTTAACCTTCTCTTGGCACCGAAATAGGCAAGTCATGTTTCACTCAATTGACAGTCAAGGGAAAAAAAACGGGCTGCAAGAGTCTTCCTTTTCTCCGAATTTTGTCTCTTCAATAAACAATCCTTGTTTGCCAGTCTTGCATGAATGTATAATCTCTTCGAATCCAAATATTATGCAAATACTAATGCCTAGAAATTTGTCTAGAAGTTTAAACAAAATGACAGGGTGAGCATTCGTTGTAATCCTTGTAGCTTCATGAATGAATTATAAGATAGACAGTTATTATTATGATGATGTTATTGCACCTCAACACTTTAATTTAGGATATTTATGCACTTGTAATTTACAAGAGGAGAATATACCTTTTTCTGTTAGTAAAGTACCTAAGCGCCTAACCATTGGATCCTGTTCTAAACACAAGTGCATTGTTTCCTTGTCACACAGGTAATTATGTGTTAAGTTATTACAGACACCCTTTTTCCAGAGTGACTTACAATTTATCTCCATTTTATACAAGTGAGCAATTGAGGTTTTAAGAGCCTTGCTCAAGGGCCCCAGCCGTGGCAGCTTGGTGGACCTGGGATTCAAACTCCCAACCTTCTAATCAGTAGTCTAACACCTTCACCACTAAGCTACTACATCCCCATTATTAACTACAAACACAAGCCAATACAGACCCACTGCTTAAAAGGATGCCTCGGTTTGTGTTTAGTCTCGCATGATCAAGCACAACAAAGTGCATACTTTGGCCAGCAGGGAGTGCTTGAACCCCATCTTGAGCCTCTTCATACGTTTCAATGGATACGAGAAAACAAGAGGCGCTCATAAGTAGCAGAAAAACCTTAATCGTCACGTCCCTGCACTTTTCTCCATTAACAGCATCCTACCTTTTTTAGCTTTCTCAGTGTTTGAGCTCTTTGATTCTTTTGTCTTTTTTTTTTTAATAGTCAGCCAGCATGACTACTGTTAGCCTGCGGAAAAGTGATGCCATAAATACAGCCAGTCCCTGAATGGCTCTTTGTTGCATTATTTTTAGTAATACCCTCTTTGTAAAGAGAATTGGGGCTAAAATGTCCTTGTATTTAAGAGCAGAATTTGTGATCCCATCAGTATTTAAAAGAGGCCCAGTACCCTTAGCTTTACTAGTATTGAATACAATGCAGTATTTAGTCATTTGTTAGTAAAATATAAAGGTTGTAAGGACAGTTCAAACGTAGACTAAAGACATATCTCTTTAGCCAGGCATACATTTAATACATCCCGTAACCTTGTACTCCAGTACATCTGATTAAATGCACATTATCATCTAGTGCTGCTAATATCATGAACAGCAGCTATGCTAATTACTTTCCACTTGTTTCCCTTCTTCTACCCATTCCAAGGCATACGGTGATTGTGCCAGCTCCAGTAACATCCAAAGACGTGTTGTAGATTGAGTGTCATCTCTAAATTGTCCAGAGTGTGTGATCATGCCCTGCTATGAGTGTCCAGGGTATCTAGAGTCAGCTGGAATAGGCTCCAGGTTCCCCCTGACCCTGTGTAGGGTAAGTGGTATAGAAAATGGATGGAGGGATGAACAGATTATTATACTGAACCAGTCATGTAGTCTGTAAAAAAAAATACCAGGCTAACTGTTTTAACTGTAAAAATGATGAAATCCTTTGAGTGTTTTCCTCCCCGAAAAACTGTCTTTTACATTAGGTTTTAAAACACGCTGACTAAAATAATGCAGGTAAAGTTTAGTTTCTTAGTAGAAGAATGGATTTATTGACTGTGAAATGAGACTGCTGCAATTTAAATGGCTTGTTAAAAAGCAGATGCAAGCTGCATGGGCTTGTCATATCCATTCTTCACCCTTGAATGAATTCTCTTTAAACCACCTTCTTATGCACTGCTGCTGTATCTAATATACTTGTACCAGTGCCAGGCAAATATCATGTTAGCATCGATGCTGCGTTCAGAGCAGTGCACACAAATAATATCTGGTTTGTGCTGGTCTCTTTCTTTCTTGGGATTTTTTGTGCCCTTAAGTTGTCCTCAAGAGTGTTTATGTGTCCTTTATGTGACCACAGGTGTGTTTGTCAGCCCTGTGTCCCCAGATCTGTTTTTGTGTCCTTAAGGTGTCCCCAGATCTGTTTTTGTGTCCTTAAGGTGTCCCCAGATCTGTTTTTGTGTCCTTAAGGTGTGCTCAGATGTGTTTGTGTGTCCTTAAGGCGTTCCAAGATGTGTTTGTTTCTCCATAATGTGGCCCCAGTTTTTGTGTCCTTAAGGTGTCCCCAGGTCTGTTTTTGTGTCCTTAAAGTGTCCCCAAGTCTGTTTTTATGTCCTTAAGGTGTCCCCAGGTGTGTTTGCGCATCCTTAAGGTGTCCCCAGGTGTGTTTGCGCATCCTTAAGGTGTGCTCAGATGTGTTTGTGTTATTAAGGCGTTCCAAGGTGTGTTTGTTTCTCCACAATGTGTCCCCAGTTTTGTTTTTGTGTCCTAAAGGTGTCCCTAGGTGTGTTTGTATGTCCTTAAGATGTTCCCAGGTGTGTTTGTGTGTCCTTAAGGTGTCCCTAGGTGTGTTTGTGTGTCCTTAAGGTGTCCCTAAGTGTGTTTGTGTGTCCTTAAGGTGTCCCTAAGTGTGTTTGTGTGTCCTTAAGGTGTCCTTAGATGTGTTTGTCCATACGGTGTCCCCAGATCTGTTTTTGTGTCCTTAAGGTGTCCCCATGTCTGTTTTTGTGTCCTTAAGGTGTCCCCAGGTCAGTTTTTATGTCCTTAAATTGTTCCTAGGTGTGTTTGTTTGTCCTTAAGGTGCCCCTAGGTGTGTTTGTGCATCCTTAAGGTGTCCCCAGGTCAGTTTTTGTGTCCTTAAATTGATCCTAGGTGTGTTTGTTTGTCCTTAAGGTGCCCCTAGGTGTGTTTGTGCATCCTTAAGGTGTCCCCAGGTCAGTTTTTGTGTCCTTAAATTGATCCTAGGTGTGTTTGTGCATCCTTAAGGTGTCCCCAGGTCAGTTTTTGTGTCCTTAAATTGATCCTAGGTGTGTTTGTTTGTCCTTAAGGTGTCCCTAGGTGTGTTTGTGCATCCTTAAGGTGTCCCCAGGTCAGTTTTTGTGTCCTTAAAGTGTCCCTAGGTGTGCTTGTGGGCTATTACAGTGTCCCTAGGCGTGTTCGTTTGTCCATAATGTGTCCCCAGCTCTGTTTTAGTGTCCTTAAGGAACATTAGAACAAAAAAAAAATCACCCAATTTTTTTGCAGAATTCAGCTGTCCAGTTTGATAGCCTCAGATTTTTGTTCTTGCCTGATAGAAGTGCAACCTGATGTGGAGTTTTGTGGTGCTTTTGTAGCCTGTGCTTATTTTGTGTTACTATAGACTTGCTGTCAGTTCAGACCAGTCTTATGGTTATTCTCCTCAGATCTTTCTCATCAGCAGAGTGGCCTGTGGACCCGCCGCTCACAGGATTTATTTTTTTATTTCTGTTTTCTGGCTGATTAGGTAACTGCATGAATATGTAGGTGTTCCTAATAAAGTGGACAACGAGAAAGTGAGAATATTATGCAAAGACTTTCCATTCCTCCATGGTGATTACACAGGGATCCTATCTACCATAAATGTGTTGCTCTGAAGTATTCTGACACTAATTAGATTTTCGCATCTATTTAACGCAATATGTAATTTCCCAGATGATACAGACAAAACTATATAGAATTAGGTGAGGTTATTACATATTGCCTAATTACATTGAGGATAATAAAAAACATGGCCTGTTTTTTTTCTTCACACATCTCTATCTGTTTAGGTTCAGTGAGACTTTGTCCATTTTCTGCAGGAGATTCTGAGTTGGTCTTCTGTTGTTGTGGCCCATCCACCTCAGCTTTCATCATATTGTGCATTCCGAGATGAGATTATGACTGCAGAGCCTACAGAGTTCAGTTAAGTAGCTTTTATTTGTCACATAAACATCACATCACATATCCTATCTTTAGAGGGTTGGGGTCAGACCACGGGGTCAGTACCCCTGGTGCAAGGTAGTGGGGACCTCACTCAATGGTGGCAGCTTGACGATGCTGGAGCGTCAACCCTGATCTTCTGATCAACAACCCAGAGCCTTTACCACTTGAGCTATCACCACCCCACCTAATGCTCATGTGATGTTTTTAGGTTTTTCTTTGTAAACTCTAAAGAACATCCTATAAGATCAGCAAGTTTCTTACCAGCCTTGCCTGAAAATGTGATTGCTAAAGCAATATAGTACAATGTAAAGCTTTATTTTTCAACTCCATCTCTCAGGTTTATATTTCATAACAGCACATGAATATTATTTCTTTTCCTCATGATTCTGCCATGTGACAGAATCGAAGTTTGGGCATTGTGTAAAGATAAATGGAGAAGAAAAGTCTGTTCCAGTTTTTCAACTGGTTCACCTCCATAATGAGAAGCGTGACTCATAATCGCTTTGTGCTTTATTTCACTCATCTGTGCCACCAGAGTGAACCAGTAAGAACGTGTACTGAAGTACTAAGTGTATTTAAAAGTACATTCATATTACTGAAGATAAGTAGTGACTATAAAGGTACTGTCAGTTCTGTGTTGAGTTACTGTACACTTTTTTTCATGGGGTTTCCTTGTATAACTAAACTCTGTATCCAGCCAGAATTATTGGAGATAAATGAACGGAAGTGCGACAATATTGTCTCATTGTCCCTCTTCACTGCTATGGACTGTATAACTAATGTAATCATGGCCTACTTAGTACCTTTACAGTACCTCAGTAACTGAAGTTGCACCAAATTTTTACTTTCCACATTTGAACACTTTCCACATACACCAATCCTCTTTACAGTCAAAGTAATATCTACATGAATTCCAGGACTCAAGATTTCCAAACAAGACATTGCCCAAAGTATGACACTGCCTCGACTAGCTTGCTTTTTCCCCACAGTGCATCCTGGTGTCATTTCTTTCTCAGGATGTAAAAGGAAACGTGAGCACCTTCTTCCATTGTTCCATGGTCCAGTTCTGATGCTCACCTGGCAGTTGTAGGAGCTTTCAGCAGTGTACTTGCGTCAGCATGGGCACTCTGACCGGTCTGCAGCTGCGCACCTCCAAACACAGAAAGCTGTGGTGCACCTTTCTATCATAGCTAGCATTAACTTCACTCCCCAAGTGCATCAATTGAGCCTTAAGTGCCCATGTCACTGGTTCACCAGTTGTCCTCCCTTGGACCACTTTTGGTCGGTTCTAATCACTGCATACTACGAATACCTCACAACGTGCTGTTTTAGAGAAGCGCTGACCCAGTCGTCTAGCCATCGCAACGTCAATCAATGTAGGTCATTTCCTTACCCTTACCCATTTTTCCTGCTTCTAACACATCATCTTTGACAACTGATTGTTTTCTTGCTGCTTAAAAATCCCACCCCTTGTGACTGTAACAAGAGCAACGTTATTTAGTTCACCTGTCACGTGGTTCTAAATGCCATAGCTGATGGATGTATACTGTATACAATGCTCAGTTACAGCTGTAAGCTATGTGTACTGAAAATGTTACTGTTTATCATCAAGAATGAACTGCACCATTATGAACAGAGAAGCATTGTAAATATATGTTTGTGTATGCATGTGTATGCAAGCCCAAGGCTGAACATTCAAAAAGCTGCTCTCAAAAAAGAGTCTAAGGCTGAATGCTCAGGCCAAATAGTCAAAATGCTCCATGTGTGCAGGCATTTAGGCAAGTGCATTAAAGCCATAGATGCACCTTTCTCCTGCTGACCTCACCCACCAGCCATGTTCACACAAAAGAGAAACGAACCTTTCCTCCAGAGGGCTAAATTAAATTTCCTGATTTTTCAGCATCATTGACATATCTTCCCCTTCCTTCTCCTCTCTGCCTCTCTTTTCCTCTTGAAAGTGGATGAGCAGGTGCTGCATCTGGCACAATGGAGCCATAATGAGTCAGATTGGAATAGCGAGTGCTATTCTTTGCTCATCACCACTCCATTCACCCCATCCATGTACCAATTTCTCACTCCTGCATTACATGTGTGGGAAAGAAAAATAGATCAGGGGAAGAGGAAAAGTTGGTCGCATTGCTGAAGCCGGAACACTATTTTCCAGTGTAAGTGAAAAGCAGCATGAATTAAATTTTGCAGGAGTAATGCTCTCTGTACTCCTTAGCAGGAGTAACAGCTCATGTTTTTGTTCTCATATACTTTGAAACGTTAATTAAAAACCATGTTTTGACTTCATTATGCCTGGAGCATTCTATTTAACCTTCGGGCGGTTTAAAGAGTATTATTCATTCCTTACAGAGTACCAAGCGATAAGTCATCACCTTGTGACTGTGACACTATGGTCCCTGCTTTATCACACTACTTCTTTTTGCTTTTCTCATCATTCAGGTAGACGCAAAGATGCCAACAATAGTGCTCTAATGTGTTATTTCATGAAATCAAGCCAAATTTTGCCACTGTTAAATCAGTATTGTGGCTGGGTGTGGTGGATTAGTGGAGAGCACATTTGCCTCTCACGTTTGAAAGGGTTGGGGTTTGATTCTTGCTTCAGCCCTGTGTGTGTAGAGTTTGCATGTTTTGCCTGAGCTTCAGAAATTTCTTGGGTTTGTAGGCTGATTGGCATCCCTGAATAGTGTGTGAATATACAATATATTTGAGTGTGTTCAATTGTGCTCTGTGACAGGTTGGTACCTGGTACAGGATATCCCCCCCCACATAGTCCCATGGGATAGACTCCAGATTCCCCACAACTCTTTGTCGGATAAGCGTTACAGAAAATTCACAGATGGAAACCTGCATCATCAAAGGAGCACCACAGATAAGGGTAATTCTAGCATTTAACTTTTGCTGGAACAGAAGCATGACCTCCTCAGATCCATTAAAGCAGAAGGCACTAGATTGTCACACTAGATTTTGAGGCAGCAGGCTACCTTCAGGTGCTCTTGTCTGCCATTACTAAAATTCTTGACTCTGTTCAGTGACTCGAGATAATTGAGTCCAGTGAAATGATGGCCTAAACCGCCCATACCCAAACACTGAAACTCTCCAGCAAATGAACCTAAATGAGACTCATTGATCTCAGGGCAGGCTTTAGCCCATACTCATTTATTCACAGTCATTTTCTCCAAAACTGCAGAATCATTCTCAAATGAACGTTTGTGGGAATCTGATCATCACATACAAATGTGCCTCTTAAACATCCGATTTCAGATGTAGATCCCCCTTTACTTTTCTAATAACATCCAGTCTTTTTGGGAAGGCTTTCCTCTAGATTTTGGAGCACGGCTTAAGCACTTTAGGGCACTGGGTCTGTGTCATGCTGGACCATACAATATTTGTTTCCCTTAGATCCAGTGAAAGGAAATTGTAATGCTACAGCAGACATTGTATACAATTGTCCAGACAACAGTTTAGGGAAGAACAACATATGGGTGTGATGGTTATGTAGACCATATAGTGTAACCAACACACTATTCCTATGCTTTTGACCACCACATACAACGACAAAAGTCCTATGATCTTAATAGGAAGCCTTAATATCTTCCTAAACTGTCATTCTGTCTATTTCACATATCAAATGCAATGCAAATGGTGATTAAACAGGACTGGATATAGATAATAATAGATGTGAAGAACAAATTTCCACATTTCAATTGGTGTATTGTAGATAACTATTCAATTGGTCCTCAGTCAGCAAAAGGGAATAATCCACAAGGTTTGAAGGAATCATATGTATCTAGCCATGGTTGCATGTGCAACCTTCTATTTATGCCTTCATGCCACCTTAGTTTTACACCTCCTCCCAATCAGACTTAGGAGAAAAAGCGAGAAACAGTACAAGACCATAATGAAACCATTTCATGCATCTTTCAGCCTAGTCTGCATCGACCATCAACAGAAAATATGGCATGAATGATGGATAACTGCTATAAGCTGTCATTCTAGCCTACTTAAGAAAGAGAGTTGAAGAAAATGAAAAAGCGCTAGCCAGTTAGCCAGCTGGTTTTTGCCTAGAGTGCATAATAAAACCATCCAGGCGCAAGTTGTTACCCCAGAAAGCTAAATGATAAACGATTAATCTTTCTTTCTGTCAAAACACATCTGAAACAGATCTAAGAGAAAGTCTTAAGACCGTTTCAGAAATATACGTATACTTCCCATGACAAAGTAAGAACTATGAGGCATTGAATTCTTCATTAAAACTGAAATGCTATAATTCAGGATGGGTCAGTGTTTGGGTGTTCACGCAAAAAAAAAAAAATCCTCTGCTTTCTGTGTTGCATTCTTGCCGTTTAAAAGCTTCTATGGAAGCTTTGATTATTAATAGGCAGTGATAAACAGATTAGCTAGCTCAGCTAATATTTACTAAGCAAGCAAAACCCATTCCTCATTTCTCACTCTAGAATGACCATAGGATTTTGGCTGCTTATCATAAAAGGTGAGTGTTCAGATTAATAGCTGATGCAGTCAATAGTGCGAAACGGACTGAAGACCCCAGACATAGTCCCACATAGAATGATGCCTGTGGAATGATGTCACCGCTCTGAAATCATTGCTTCAGCTCTTTTGGGATAGAATTCTTTTTACAATGGGAATTTGGTTCATTTTGTCTTGTCCTGTTGCTATTTGATAACGCTCTTTCATTCATTTTTTAAAAAGAATTAGACAATACATTTCTCACAGATCTGTGTTGTTCCATTCACTGTGGTTGGAAAATGTGCTGGGGACAAAAAAAGCCATACCCGCTTCCCTGTATCTCTGTCAAACCATGTCGAATTCCGTATGCTGTTTTCTCACTGTCTCTCTGAGATTGGGGAAATTGAATTTTTCACCCCACTGGAGCTGAGAGGGGAGTGCCAGGCTGAAGATGCACTCCCTTGTGTAGTAATAGTGAAAGCTTACCATGAAGGGATGTGACTGTGCACCTGCTGCTGGCTTAGGAGCCAGTAATCAATGGGCCTGATCCACTAATACAGGCAATTCAAAACGCTTTGCTCCAAAGTAAAAAAGGGATTAGCACTGCAGGACTCCATTTCTCTGCACCCTCTGGCAATCCAATGAGTCTGATATTCTGGGCTGTTGAACATCACAAATTCTTACAAAAGCCACACATTCTGTGGTTTGCTCAAATCAAGTAATACAAATCACCAGAACCAAAGTCCAGTCAGTTCCAGGCTCTAACATTCGTGGGCGTTTATGTTAACACGTAGCATAATGAATCTGACCGTATATTGACGATGAAGTACAGATTTAAAATGTAATTAAAGCTAAACATATGATAATACAAACATTAAAAAGTATATACAAGATATGTTCCCAACTATTGCTATGGAGGGAATTTGGCCGCGATGTTTAAATGAAATCTTATTATGTGAAACACCGATTTTTTGCTAAAGCCTTCATGATAGGAGAGATGATAGCATGCTTTGGTGTTTTTTAAAAGGAGATTATTTGCAGATTTAACCGTGTGAGCCTATGTTTTTCTTGTAACTCACATTGTTCTTTTGTTGCTTAGCAACAGGTCTGTTGAGAAAAGACGAGAGAAAAAAATCCCTGCTGATAGAGAATGTTTAAAAGTACGGAGACAAGTCAATAAAGATGCATAGGTTAACAAGGTCAGTCTATTTTCTGTTTTAACTTGCAAAACATGGCAACATTGCTGCCCATTTTGGCCAGCAGGGAGCACTTGAGGTCTACCTTGAGTCTGTAGAGCCGTCCGTGAGCAAGAGTTTCTAAACGAGTTCACAAACAGCGCAGATAATGTTTAGTCCTTCAGCTTTCTCCATCAGCAACGCCTTACCTCTAAAAACTTTTGGTGTCAGTCATCATAACAGCGATCAGCTGATTCTATCAGCCTCCAGCAACCCAGGGCCCACCTGCAAATGATTCATTCCTTAAATATCTCTTTACGTAACGTTGCTTTTATTACTGAAATAATCTTGAGGTAACACGCTGCGTCCTGTTTCCAGTCTTGAAATATGTAGAACAGGGTATTCTAAGTGTCTGGATTTTCTCACCTCATTTTATATATCAGTTAAAGTCTTAATGTACCATACCCTGTGCCTGTTCAGCATGGCAAGAGAGCTGAAGCAAATTTAGTAGGATCTGTTGCAAGGTAATAACTGGGGAATGAGAAGTCTGCAGTAGCTTGCAGATGATGGATCTCTGCTATAGTGTCAGTTTCTCTCTAGTACTATTCTGCAATGAAATATCGCCTGCATTTGTTTTCACATGCTTTTAATTTTCTTCCAGGGAAGCAGTTTCAAGGAAATTGACTCCTGCATAATCTTAAGAAAAGCCATTCTGTGTTTTTCAAGCTCGGCATTATAGCAAATAGTCTTTGCATTTTTATCTGTTAGCAAGCTGGTCTGGAGGATCATTCACAGCTCATTCCACAGTAGGTGGAAGAGGATCTACTTACATCACCTCTAAACTGTAGAATAGTGTTCTATAGAAAAACTTGTTTGATTAACTCAGCCTTTTTTTTTTTTTTAATCCCAGGGCTTGTTTTGTCAAACAGACCTTTTTAGAATTGCTGAGTTAATCCATTCGAGACTTACATTGTTTTTCCAAAATTTTTTTCCCCCTTATTAAATCCCAACCTCTAGCCAGCTCCCTGTTATCATATGCTAACTACCAGCCAGGAAGGGTGAAAGCTAAGGTGGTGTTCACACTGGCTGTGAACAGAGCACAGACTACCTGTAGGATCTGGTGAGAGTTAGTTTGCCCTGGTCCATGCTGGCTCAGGAAGTTAAGTGACCTGCTTTTGTGTTTTAGCTGATTACTATATAATTAGTTTCTACAACAGACTGTGAGTGGCAAGGGGACACTGTGGGATACAGCAGAGGTGAGCTGCCTTACTGATCCAATACAATACCCAGGGCAGTGTAGCACTCATAGGGAAAAGCACAATCTACCCTCTTCCACATACATCAACTCACAGATGCCCATGATTGGCCAGCATCACTTAACAGTATTAAAGAAAGAGTAGAGAGAGAGAGAGAGAGAGAGAAAGAGATAGTAACGCCATTACTTTCACTCAGATAGCATGACCAATGTTTGTGCCTCATGGATCACTTTGACCTCGTTGGGATCTGAACTTTGTTAAGAATTTTTTGTGCTCCGTGGCTCACTGTGAAATCGTTGGGATTTGAACTTCTTTTCACCAACATCATGTTGTTTTTACCAGATATTAAACTAAAAAAATAAATATTAATATAATTACTTTTTTTTATTATTACTATTACATTACACTTAAAAAAAAATAAAACTAGGCTGATAAGCGAGCAGTAAATAGAGATGTATGCAATAAATAGAGACAGAGGTGATACGGACAACATGAAGGGAAGATGAAAACCATTAAATATAAAGGTGGCAGAGAAAATGATTCTAAAACAGAAGGACATGTAATCAGCGGGAGTGGAGTGTTGAGGCACTGTAGCAGTGGGTGTTGATGTAAGATGTCTATGAATAACTGTTATGTAAACATCAAACATAAACTGAAGATCTGCTGTATCTCATATATAGGTGTATGCTATACTAATGTAGGTTAGAAGTTGAAATCATGCAGCATCCTGTACATTGAAAAAGATTTGGCTCAATACATCATTCATATATAGTCATTTGTGATGACTATCAGGTGTGTTAGTCTTCCAAACACAAGCCTGGAGAAAATGCTACAAGGTTAAACCCTATTTCTAATACCAAAGAGGAAGAAACACAATCGCAAGCGGTGAATAATATTCTATTCAAAATTTAATTGAGCACATACAGTACCTAATATGAGGTTACCAAGAGCAGCTCGCTTTTAATACGAAATCTTAATTAAATAAATGTTACAGTAAAAAGTGGCATTAAATCTATCCGCTCAATCAATTTCAATTATTGTTCGCTGAATGAATGAAGTGCAAAAGTGCTTGCAAGCATTTTAAGACTTGCTCGGTCTGAAACATTGATCTTATTTGGATCTTGAGGAGAGAAATAATACTAGATTGAACAGGTACGGAAATCTAGCCATAATAGGAAGGAAATTTCAGCGGTAGATGAAAATGAAAGCACACAGCGGTGGGCCAATGGAAAAAGATTTCCCCACATTACCGTTATTAATAAAAATGTTGTGAGCTGTGTTCAAAATTTTTGGGTCTAAAGATCTAGAAGCTTTAAACTTATTTATAACCCATTAGTTAACTGTACTGTATTTAAATATGTCCTTTATAAATGTCCTCTGGTATTTTGCACTACCGTGTGCTTTGATTATGCCAAAACAGAATTATAATGAACACGGATGAACCTTGCATTACCAACGCTGACTCCTTTGAAGATTCCTGAACTAGATAAATTAGCGAGATGAATCAGGTGATTTATTGAAGCTGTGTATAGAAGGTATGCAGAATGGTTTGCAGGGCGAGGCTGCACTATAAGGCTTGCTTCACACAAAGGAGAATGGAGTCATGTTTCTGGGTGCATCTGTCACTGACATTGAATTGCCAGGTGCAACTCATAACTGAAAGTGTCTGAAAAACTGTGTTGCTTTAATGGTTTGTTTGGAGCCCTGGGAGAAGGAGAGAGAGAGCGAGCGAGAGAGAGAGAGAGAGAGAGAGAAATGTTTTCAAAAGCGAGGTATGCTTTTGTTAATACTCCAGTGATTTCTGCCACTCCACTATCTATCCTCAGTGGATGATTTCCTGCAATTTGAGCTCTACAGAACGTGTATGTGTCTGGTATATAAACATCGGAGCAACACTACACTGGACACAGCATGTAGCAGCTTTCTGCCATGTTACTAATTATAAATGTACCTACAGTAGACAGACAAACGTTTGTGATCAGTAAGGTGCCTCAAAAGAAATTTGGAAGTAGACGATTCAACATATAACATGCTGTAGCTTTATAATTTCCCTTCACGAGAACTAAGAAGCTCAAACCTGTTCCAGCATGACAATGCCTTTGTGCACAAAGCACAGAGCTTCATGAAGACATAGTGTGTTAGGTTTGGAGTGGAAGACTAGTGTCCTGTACTGAGCCCTGGCTTTGACACAACCCCACTGAACATGTTCACTGGGATGAACTGGAACACCGACTGCACCCCAGACCTAACACCAAAGCTTGATCTCACTAATGCTCTTGTAGCTGAATGAACACAAATCCCCACAGCTGCAATCCAACATCTGGTGGAAAGAAGAGTCGTCTTTAAACACCACACACATAAACATTTAGCTCTAGTGTGTTTTCATCATTTGTCTGTAACGTCAAGCCACATTACCAGGTATCCGTTAACAAGTAGATTTTTTTCTGACTACATCAAACCCCTCTCCAAAGAGTCTCTATCTATATACTTTCTGAAATAGCAGAGTGTCATATTCATATGCACTCCTCTCACCTCAGATGTCTTTGAAACTCAGAAACTCACGCTCACCTTCTTTCTTTAAAATCCTGTTCCCGAGGGTCATCACCATGACAACCTGGCACTAGCATCCAGGTCCTATCAGGATGAATAATTTCATTACAGTCCACATATGGCTGGTGTGGCCATGGAGTCGTAGTGTAATGTTAATTCTGTGTGTGTGTGTGTGTGTGTATGTTTTGATTTGGCTTTTATGACCAAGGAAATACTGTACAATTATACAAAATTGTTTGTTTTGCTCTGTATTCTAGCAGAATTAAAGCTGACATTTGGTAATTTAAAGTCTGAACAGCCATAATGTTGTGTGTAAAAACGGTTCACTCTGTCCTCTGACTATTTTCTTGGGAGTGTGTCAGAAGGGAAGCTGGGATATTTAAATAGCAAAATTCCAGTGTACCAATGTATTGCCAGAGCATATTGGTGCCAGTTATCAGTAGGGTGCTGGTTAGCAGAAAATGTATTTTTGTAGGCCAGCCTGGACGTTTAAGCTTATCCGTGGTTCCCTTGACAAAACGCCAGTAGGACTTCAGATAGAATATAAGCTATGTGATCAACAAAGGTGTGTGATTCTTACACAAGATAAACACAACTCTTATGAATCCTAAATACAATCACCAGAAGTAAAAAGCTGAAGTTATATAAACGAACTTCAACATGGTCACATGACTTCAACATCAGCACCACTAAGCTTTTATTTAATAAAATGTTTCCTGATAAGGATCTACTCTGTTCTTTTTATGGATGAATCTGAATGGGATGGACTGGTGACCTGTCCAGGGTGTACCCCTGCCTTTCGCCCAATGTGCGCTGGGATAGGCTCCAGCAGACCCCCGTGACCCTAATTAGGAATAAAGCGGGTATAGACAATGGATGGATGAATCTAAATGAATGAAAAGTTGGAGTTGGAGTTATTAGTATAAACACAATAAGGCTGTGGTAGATTCGGCATGATGATGTTTAATGTCCCTGACAATCTCTGTAGTCCTGTTTAGCCACTTCTTCACATCACAAACACCTTACTTCTGTTATATAAAAAAATCAGGAGTGGGGTATCACAGATGTATTTTGTGTCATAGAATTAAACATGAAAATATCCTGCTCTTATTTCAGGCATGTAACCGAAACCCTGTTCAAAAATCCCATTAACTTATGGATGATGGGAAAGTGGAAGTCAAGTCAAAATGTTAACTTATTTCCGGATTATAGAACATATTCCTGCAGCACTCTATAACCGTAGCTTCAAAGACATGGAGTTAGACGCACCCATTTTACTACATACTTAAATAATCCCTTAACAGCTGTAATTCAATATCAGGAATACGTTTAGATATTGAGTTTTTAAAGTTAAAGTAAGCATTGTTTAGATTTGCTCTTGAACCCCACCTTCAGGCCTAAAATTCTTAATATATGTGTGATTGGATGTGAGCTCTTCGGGCTGATTTATCCAGAACTCACACTTGATTCACATTATTTCATTATTCTAAAAATGGTGTGCAGAAAAATCATTCGGAAATGAATTCACATCCTGATGAGCAGGTGTGGATACACTGTGCGTCAATCAAATAATTAACCGATCAGTGGAGCATTATTAAGTGAAGCATACTGGATGTTAGACTGGAACACACTCTGGTCCTCACAATCATTCATTCGTCCATCTTCAGTAAGGGTTTTATTCCCTTCAGGATTTCGCTATTCTGTAGACATTATTGCAGATTTTCTGCAAATTAGGGCTGAGACGTATCACGTGAGCTGAAGCCCTCTTCGATTCATGAATATTATCGATCATAGAAAGTAATTACATGTGTAAAATATGTGTGTCTTCTCTGGTAGGAGCTTAAAAGAAGAATCCTGTGCTTGCAGTTTCACAGATTTAACAAGTTTACTGCAAAAACTTCACACATTACAAAAAATCCGGGTAGATCTGAGGGTTGTGATGGAGCCAGCGCCTATCCTGGGTACACTGGTTGCACAGCCTAGGAACTGGGAACACACCTTCTTGTTAATGAAGAAATGCTGCACCACATGGATGGAAGCTCTAAGCAACATCTTGCTATGAGTGCCCTTGTGCAGAAGCTGACTTCACTCAGTCATAGGTGTTCAGAATTATTGGAACAAGCCATTTCTAGGCTTGAGAGGCTGGAACATGTCTTTTTTTTGCAGCAATTTGTGTGAAAAATAACCATCTGACCATTCTTTGTTTAACCTAGGATAACAAAAAAAATCCTTTTTTATTCTGCTGCATTCTGCAATTGCCAGCAGAATAATGCAACAAAAAATAATGTGTAGAGGCAAGTCTGCTTGTCCTAGGATGCACCAGACAGAGATCAGAAATGAATAGCTGCCTCATGACAGTACAACAATAGTATATCAGAATAACACTCTTAGCAGTTTCAGGAATAATAATTGCCCATGTTTTCGTTGTACTCCAATCCCCAGAAATTAAGGGTCTTTAAGGGATCCTGACCCACATTTTGACCGGCAAGCCATGTCTACATTTTGAGAGAGAGAGAGAGAACGAGAAAGAGAGAGAGACAAAGAGAGATGAAAAAAAAGGTCTTCACAGCTTGAGGGTATGTGCGACTAATAGCTGTAAGCCACTGCAAGATCACTCTATGAATATTTATTCTGCTCAATGCTACAGTGCACATACATCAACATTGCAGTGTTCTGTTGTTCAGGCAACATGATTATGATTTGCACTATTTTACATCCTGTCTTGTGTTAGGGCTAGCGCAAATAAGCTATCCTGATATCTTACTGTGTAGAAGAATTTGTATGAAATTCTGAAAAACTGTTGATAGATATGTTTCAGAATATAGCTCTGATCAACAAGGTATTAGTATTGGCTGACCTTTGTCTATTGTGACCTAGGGATTCATTTCCTACCTTGAGGTGATTTGGATATTAACACAACTATAAGGTGGCAGACGCTGTTCTTGTAACATCCCACATCTGCAGTCTTTAGTAACTTTGAAAATGAGGCCACTGGGGGTTCAGTTGTTACTAATTTGAGTTGTGAGTTGAAATCCTGGCACCTTCTCCAAGCTTCCACAGCAGTGACCTCAACCACGTGGGTGAAACTTCATCTGCTTAGTGCAATTAAGTTAATTTGGATGAAATCATCTGCCAATGTACAAATGCAAAAATATCTGAAGATCACTTGGTTCTTTTTAGAGTCAATTCTGACTGAAAGGCTCTTGCTCTAAGAAGATCTTTCCAGTTACCATGTTTGAAATGAATCCAACTGAATACAAATACCACATTTCAGAAATGTTCACTATCCATGTAACATATCTCAGATTACATTCTACAACATACTTCTTTTTCCTTTTTATTATTATTTCTATTCATTCTTTCCCCCCCTTAAATTTAGTTTATTGATATGCAAATTTAGTGCATATAAATATAAAAATGTATGTAAATTTAGTTTATTTATCTGTAAATATACATGACAAATATAAATCTTGACTATTGAATCTATTTAGGATAAAAAATGTGTTAAAAATGGATACAAGGTATGAATAGAGGGTGCACTAGAAAGGCCTCACAGGGCATCTTAAATGTTTGGATTTGGGATGCATGTGTGCCTTTTACTGTCATGCAACCGTGAGCATAAAATGCAAGATTGTGGTATAAAGAAAGAACATGCATGTTAACATGAATGCAGCACAATGGATTTATAGCATCCTTCGTAACTGCCTGGTCAATGTTTGGATTGGTTTACCTCAGTTACTGGATTGTTAATATTTTGCAGAACTAGCTAAATGATTTTGTTAGAATATATTGTGTGAGTGGGTTTAAAAAACAGTCCTATTGAGACTAGTTATAGGCATCAGACCAGTAAATATCCCCAGAGTTTCTAAGACATACTGGTAGGGTTTGTATTTAATAATAATAATAATAATAATAATAATAATAATAATAATAATAGGTTTTGGGATACAGAGCTCCAGAGGTGTCCAAACTTATCTGGAAATGGCTGGTGTGGGTGTGCTAGCAGGAGCCACACCTGTTTCCTCTTGGCTTTCATTAGCCTCAGGTATGGGTTCTGCTTGGTTGAAATGAAAACCTGCACCTACACTGTCCCTTCGTGGATAAGAATGGACACCCCTGGTTTTTGACCATGCCCACAGATTTAAATCTAGATACAGATACATTTTTTGTTACAGTCATTGTGTTCCTCCACTTTCCTCATACCTTGAGCACTCCATTCTGCTTGACACTGGTTAATGCTGGTTAATATCTCGTCTTGCCAGAGTTCACACATAATCTACATTTTCTTTAAACATCACATGATCACAAGCATACCTAATATTTTCTCTCTCTGTCTCTGTCGAGCCATATGTCTCAATCCAGAGCTCCTAGTGTTCTGATTTTCCAGTGTGACAACTTCTGCCTGATCTATCCAGACGCTCTATCCCTTGTTGTTGCTTGGTGGTGCTCAATGCTGTTGGGACAGATCAGATCTGTGTGGACAGCCTATGACCCAGGGGGCTGCAGTGAATAGAACCACTTGGAGACGACCACGCCGTCTCTGTACTGCTGTCGCATCAGTCAGCTTTCGGCAGGAAGGAATTAGTACTGAGTCAATGATGAACTCAGATATTACGCTGACCTATTATTTCCTCAAGAGCATTAACAACATTTACATTATTTCCTGTCCAGTGTCACCCAAATGAGGATAGGATTCCCTTCTGAGCCTGGTTTCTTCCTCAGGGAGTTTTTCCTGGTCACCATCACCTCAGGCTTGCTCATTAGAGATGAATGGTAGGGATAAATAGCAACTTAACTTTAAACTTTACAATTTTTTTCTGTTTCCATATTTCTGAAAAGCTGCTTTGAGACAACGCCCTTCATTAAAAGCGCTATACAAATAAATTGAATTGAATTGAAAATTGAATATAATCCCTCATAGCTGATTTATCTAGAATGAGCTAACCACCATTGGAGCACCAATGGCACCATGTTGACCTAGCATAAGGTTAATTGCACTGAGTTTCCTCCTTAATACTCAGGACAATAGGAAGGTTGCACATCAAATTAATGCACACTTCACCCAGGTTAAGCGTTCCTTTTCCATTTAATTGTGTGTTGCCACTCACCCGCAGGCAGTGGGAGCTTTATGCGGCATGGGTAAATCCATACATTTATCCCTTGAGCTCAGCTGATGAGATCTGTGCTCCATTATTAGTAATAAGCTCCTAAGAAATTGCTCACCTTATAAATATGTAATTCAGTCGGCACATGTGGGCCGCTTTGCCATTTCAATATCCCTTAAGAAGTAATCCAGCACAATATGAGATTTCCTGCCCCCAAATTCACAGAGATATATTATTTTTTTTGTCATGGACCCCTGGGCAATGGCCCAATTATCAGTGCCTTATTTCTTTGAGTGGATCTGTCCTTTGAGCAGAGTCAGCACCAAATCATTTACTTTTTTTTATGTCTGCACAGAGACCTTGCCATCAATTGGACATTTTTTACTCTTCTCAGCATTTGATCATTCCTTAATGACACTCTTGAATCTGCTGAAGAACCTCCTCCTTCCTTGAAGCTGGGATGAAAGAATAGCACAAGGCCATTCCACACAGACAGATCTGCTCTTGTCCTCTAGTCTTTTGCAGGTTAGGGCCATTTACAACGCTTTGTCGCAGTTCTTTCATTTGCATGCCGCATGTGTGGAGCAGGTATCAGGTGTGTCTCCAACATATTATAGCACCTATACTAACAGAATTGATTATCTTACTAAGTTTAGATTGGTGGGCTGGCGGTTGTCTTGATTCACAAATCCACCATAATGCACACCCTGTCTATCAGTTTACTTCACATGACCTGCCACTGCACCACAGCCCTAACCCTATGACCCTGTCTGTGAAGTTAATTTTGTTTACAATCCTTTGGGCTGACTCTCTGAGCCTGAAAGTCATTCTATAGGCTTTTTGTAGTTTTCTAAATGAATTATCTAGATGCTAGGTTGTTTTAAGTTCATGGTTCAGCTTAAAGTTTAGAATTAAACATAGATTTTATTATTTATCTTATTATTATTACTTATATTCACAGTTTCTTCAATATTGCACCATGACATAAATATAAAAACAATCATTTCGCTTCTTTTATCATTTAACAAGCAGAAAATGGAATTTGTGTCTGTTTTGGTTGTGGCCATGAATAGAATTTCTTTGTCATGTCACATTTTATAGTGGTGGTTTAATGACTAATAGAAAACACTCAGGGATTAGAATTTGTAGTTTTTGTGTTTTTAACTAACCGGTTAGATAGATAGATAGATAGATAGTTACTTTATACATCCAAATGGGAAATTTACAACAAACTTTAGGGACAATATATTTATAGAAATTGTTATTTTTTCCACACAAATGTTTCTATCTTCAAAGTAAATGGTGATCAAACCCATTTCTGCTCTCTGGGATGCCCCAAGTGTTTGTTCATAAGCATCTAAGATTTGAAGGTGTTATCTTCATCCACTAAAATTCTAAGGTTATCCAACAGAGGTTGAAAAAAATGTTCTCTCACATGGAGAGACCAACAGAGAAAACCAACAGAGTCCTGACTCATTTTATATCAGACGTGGGGCAATAAAATAATTCATTTGTTTACACTGATTGAAAATGTCTGATAAGTCGATTTCCTTTCTTTGCCTGCAGACTGGAGTGCCAGTGCACTTTTATAAAGGGTTCATAATTGCCAATATATTCATATAATAGAAAGGTTCTGCCTAAAGATTGGTTGATTGAGTTCAGTAGGTTATGCTTCAGTTGGTGTATTAAAATCTTGATTGATGTGCCCCCTTTTTAATTTTGCGCCCCTGTTCATGACCCTGTTTCCATGTGTGCTAAAATAAATACCTTTCCACAGACACATCTTGGTCAATTGTAATCTTGGACAAAAACCCGTGTTCATATAACAAGGCAGTGCTTCATGACTGACAAAGTGGAACATTTCTGCAGCATTTCTTTTTACAAGTGACAAGTCGAATGCATTGTTTATCTCGGTTGGTACAGCACTTAAGCAATGACAAAAATAGACTCAGTGCGTGACACTGTGCTTTGTGTGCGCATAAAGTGACTGCTTTTGGAATGGAAAGCTACGTAAAGGTTAACATCATATTCACACACCAAAGCAAATCTATGACAAACAACAAAAGCAAATCTAGATCTTCTTAGGCTGTTTTGCTTTTACCGTCATGCAGTTTACTTTTCTTCTGTTACATTGCAATAAATCATGGTTCAGAACAAACTTTCTACAGAAAGTACAAAGCTCGGAAAGTACTGCAGCCTCAATGGAAAATGTGTGTGTAGATATAATCCCAGAGTATACAGTATGCTTCTCGCCGACATGATAAGAAGTCAATATATGCTATACTAACAAACACATTGACTGTGAAATTGCCTTATTGCCCTAATAATGCCATGTACACTTCTTCTTCTTCTTTCGGCTTTTCCCTTCAGGGGTCTCCACAGTAAATCATCTCTCTCCACCTATCCCTATCTTCTGCATCCTCAACACTTGCACCCACTAGCTTCAGATCCTCATTTATCACATCCATATATCTCCTCTTTGGCCTTCCTCTTTGCCTCCTGCCTGGCAGCTCCATGTCCAACATTCTCCTACCAATATACTCACTCTCCCTCCTCTGAACATGTCCAAACCATCTTAATCTGGCCTCCCTAATTTTGTCCAACATGAGCTGATGTACTCGTTCCTAATCCTGTCCAACCGTGTCACTCCCAAACATCTTCAGCTCTGCATCTTCAGCTCAACATCTTCAGCTCTGCTACCTCCAGCTCTGACTCCTGTCTCTTCCTCAGTGACACTGCCTCTAAACCATACAGCATGGCCGGTCTAACCACTGTCTTGTACACCTTCCCCTTGATTCTCGCCGATATTTTTCCATCACAAATGCCATGTACACTATACTGCCAAAAGTTTGTCAACACTCATATGTACTTGATGGACATCTGGGAAGGTTTTCTACTGGACTGTGGCAGTGGGGATTTGTGTTCATTCAGCTACACGAGCATTAGTGAGATCAGACTCTGATGTTATAAGAGTGAGGAGGTCTGGGGTTCAGTCGGTGTTCCAGTTCATGCCAAAAGTGTTCTTTGGGGTTGAGTCAGAGTCAGGTTCTTCTAATCCAACCTTAACACACCACGTCTTCATGGAGTTCACTTTATGCACAGGGGCATTGTCATGTTGAAGCAGGTTTGGACCTCTTACTTCCAGTGAAGGGAAATTGTACTGTTACAGCATACAGAGATATTTGTGTTTCCAAAGTTCTGTCAACTTTTCTATTTCCAACTTTTGTGGTTTGTGAAATGGGTGTGCCTGTCAGGTGTTGACACACTTGTAGATATATAGTCTACTGTGTGTTTACAGCAGAAATCAATTTCTAGCCTGGGTTTACTCAAAACTGCATCTGCTGTGACTTCAATATTTCTTTGTCTTCAGTGCTTTTCTTATCCACCCATGTCTCTATTTGGCTGCAAATGGAAGGATGAGTCACTCAATAGCCTCCTTTGTGCATGCCTGATGCAATTCAACACATTTTCTTCATCCTTTTTTATTAAAAATAAAACAAAAAAATGTCTTCTTATCATACCCAAGACTGGCAAGTGAGTATGTCAGACAAGAGCAGATCTCGTGCTAATATAAATTTCTCAATTTATCCACAATTATACAAGAAGTGAATCGACAGAAAAAGACTGTTTGAAATGTTAAAATACATGAGATAACCTTGAATTTAGTGTGATATATAGCTATATTGAAAAATGTACAGATTTCTTTATTAAGCCTTCATTGCACGGAACCAGAGAGATGAATATGCGGCTAATTTCAGTCAATTTCAGCTAATCTTACTTAAGAGAGCACTTTAAGGTAAGAGAGCACTTTATCAATCCCAGGAAATTCTAGTGTACGTATTTGTGTAAAATGATGTGATTGAGCTAAATTAGGTTCCTAAAAGTACTCTATATTGAAGCATGTTCTAATGAAGTAAATAGCATAATTTTGATAGTTAGCTGACTGTGTACTTAACTGTTTAGCTATTTGTTAGTTATTACCTTGGTGATGCATTTTAGCTAGCCAACTTGCCTACAAATAGAAGGAGGTTAGCTAACATCAATCCAGTACACTTTTCCTAGCCTGCTTCATGGAAACTTTCCAGGAATTTAATTTGCCATGTTTTTTACTTGGGTAAAAATCCAATTACTGCTAAAGTTTTGTAACACATTAGTAGGTTATTGTCTATAATGGATGGTTTATTGTCTGTAGCGGATGTTTTTTTTTTGTTGTCATGAACCATTTATTATTAGTTTTGTGATAGAAAAATATCAGCGAGAATCAAGGGGAAGGTGTACAAGACAGTGGTGAGACAGCCATGCTGTATGGTTTAGAGACAGTGTCACCGAGGAAGAGACAGGAGTCAGAGCTGGAGGTAGCAGAGCTGAAGATGTTGAGGTTCTCTTTGGGAGTGACACGGTTGGACAGGATTAGGAATGAGTACATCAGAGGGACGGCTCATGTCGGACATTTGGGGGACAAAGTTAGGGAGGACAAATTAAGACGGTTTGGACATGTTCAGAGGAGGGAGAGTGAGTATATTGGTAGGAGAATGTTGGACATGGAGCTCCAAAACAAAACAAAACAAACGAAACCAAAAAACATCCAAAGAAACACCACAGTTGCTTTAATGGTATGTCTTGAGTTCTTATCATTCAGCCAGTTTATGGATTTCAGCAGTCTAGATCTTTAAGTCATTCATTCATTACAAATACAATAAGATGAAGAAAACTGAACCAAAGCAGCAATAAAATCCCATGCCATGTTTCACACCTGCATTAGATTGTTAACAATCCCTTTTATTCTCCATATGTTTCGGTTTAAATGACCGCGATATGAGCCAGTCATCGTCTAATCTAACTGTACATGCTTTCTTGAGTTAGAATAAATGTGAACAGCAGATCAGTGTAAATAGTCCATTATAGTTCATTGTTTATTTACTATAGTAAATGGTGCGTTAAGGCCTCTATCAAAACGTGGATTCAAATATGAAACATTATTTTATTTCAGCAAATGAACACAAGGCAAGAACAAAGAAGCAATAATCAAGCCTTTGCTAAATGAAAGGAAGGCAATTTGAAAAGAGACTGAAGCAAACAAGTTATTACTGATATAGAAGTTACATTAAGATGACGGCATTAACACGAATTAGCGCCTCTAGAAGGCATTTATTTAAGACACAGAACAAACCTGAAAGAAATAAAACCTAGCATAAAGATCAGGACTGTATAATCAGCACAATAACTGTAGTATTAATCTGGATTATAATTACATAATGATGACAATAGCATGCAATACAACTCCGGAAAAGTGCTAGTAGTAAAAAAAAAAGTGTGTAGGAACGACAGAGCACAATGCTTTTTTATTATTTCCAGATACTTTGTGAGTCATTGCGTGGTGCGTTGGTGTATTTTGTACATATTTCTACTGGCAGAGCATTCATGGAAAGCAGCTGTAAGATTTTACTTTGTGTGCACTTAATTACTACTTCCACCATTAAGTTTAAAAAACTAGCAGAGCATAGCACTGAAACATGCAGAAGCAGCCGTACTGGCTCTCCTAGCATCGATCACTTAGCGGCCAACTTCTTATTATTGTTTTTGTCCAGTGGCTGCTCTCTGCTTGGGGGTCATTCGATCTGTATTTTTAATTTGGTATAGGTTTTACGCTGGATGCCGTTCCTGATGCTACCCTCCAATTTTATCCGTGCTTGGGATCGAAACTGAGAATTAAGAACTCAGTGGCTAGGTTTTGTTCTTTGCTTGGGATTCTGCTGCTGGGCCACCAAAGGAACAGGAGCCACCTTCTTATTGCCCGTGAAGCTTAGCAAGTTCCGAGCAGCTTTGTTACATGGTAGAACTACTGACCATTACCATTACCATAGACACCCCAAGTGCTTGTTCATAAGCATCTAATTTTCGAAAGGGATATATTCAAGCACATATTCAAGGATATATTCAAAATGTGTGTGTATAGTTAGCCAAACAGAACTAAATACATCTGAAAGCCAACAGTGTCTGAATAATTTTATACCAGATCTGCAGCGATAAAATAATGAATTTGTTTATATTAATCGAAAATGTCTGATAAGTCTATTTTCAATCTGCCATAGGAACAGAACACCATTGTTCCGGTAAAAAAAGGTTAAGACTATTGTAATTTATTCCAAAGTGTTGGAACTTAAAATCTGAAAAGATCTGATGGTCCATGCAGATGTGCAGCTTATTAATGAGGATGAGCTGCTCCTTACATCATGAAATATAAGAGTTGAGCTTTTTTTGAAGCAGTAAATTTAACCAGGGCAATATCTTAACATTTGGGAGTCAAGTCAAGTGACAATTTACCCAAGAGTGCACACACGCACACACACATACACACACACACATACACACACACACACACACACACATACACACACACACACAATTTTATTATTTTTATATGCAAGAATGAACAGAATTATTACTTCATTATCTTGGATGTGGGAAAAACAGTTTAACACTAACGTTATTTCCTTATATCACCTGTATGACCATTAGCTTGGTGAAAGGTTTGAACTCTCATTTGAAAAATGTATTTTATTCCTTGGTTGAACTGATTGTCTGAGTTGCTAGAGCTTTGAAAATAAGTTTATGTGATTTATGTTTGCACCACCTGAGCTGTGATTAAAGTAAAAAAAAAATTAGCTGACTACTTCTGCTATAGCTAGTTGTAACATGCTAGTAAAATTAGGCTTGTTAGCTTAACACGTCTAATTGTTAGCTTATGCCTGTAAGCTCAATTATGCGTGTTAGCTTAACACTTCTAATACTAGCTAGCTATTTACCCACTAACTTTTACATCAATATTACCCACTAACAATTACATCAATAAGTGGAAGTAAGAAAGTGGACAAATTGACTAAAACAATTTAATTTGCAGTTATTTCTTACTGGTGCTTTGGATCCATTTCTCCTCTTCTGCCTTTTTCTTTTTGCATTTGTCCACCCCAGATTCATGAACACTTCATGATCGCCGCTTTTTCATGATCTTATCTTAGGGTACAATAGTTACCTCATTTATTTAGGTAAATTTCTATTATTTTCGCACCACAAGGGGGCTTCCTGTGACTGCCTGATAATAAACTATTTGTGCAGTTTTGCATATCTATTTTAAAATCATTTGCCCTCCTGTTGGCCCCAAGTGAACTCTTAAGCTGCTTAGAGTAAGAAGCTGCCTTCAATTCAACCTGCAAGGACTGCTATTTTTATGCCTTGTGCAAGATCAAATAAGGCAAAAGGACAAAGCAAAGACAGGTCCAATGAAAACCAGAGGCAATTCCTGTCAGGCTTATGCTTCCTTTAAAACGATCACAGAGATACGGCTGTAGTAAATTGTGAAAACCTCAGGACATGATGCGTTCAATTCTAAGGAAGAAAAGAAAAATTGGATTGATGCTGAATCATTAGGATTTGTGCAGAAGGGAGTTAACCAAAGCATGACAATATCCCAAGTGGTGTTATAAAGTTGTAATTGGACATAAAGCCTTGGGCACACAGATGAGCATCGTCACATTTTTTTCTCTCTAGCTATCTGGATGACCTTGTAGATGCTGAAAGACTGAATCTTATACACCTATGCTGGAGGAGGGACCAGGTATACAAATTCTCATTTCTCAATTCAAGTGACGATAGGAATGGACTCTTGTAATTACAGTTGATTTATTCTTGATGCTCTGATAGTAAAACAGGCATTGACTCAATGACCAAAACTGAAGTGCAGAAAATATCAGGTTATATCAAAAGCATAGCAAGAAATATGATGGTATGATGGATGAATATGATATAAATTATCAATAATACATAGATGAGGATGGCCTTTATGAAGTATTATGATCATATATAGATTAGAGACTGGGCCTGATGCAGCTTCAGAGATTTGAAGTGGATGAAAGTGTTGATGCTGCCTTTTTTCCACTTCTTGCCTTTTTTATGCTATCATAAAATGATAAAAGACGCCCTTATGTTTCTCTGCAATGACTGAAGCTAAGATTCAAACTCAGGTATGTCCTAAAGCAAAGCTGACAAGCCAAGAAAGACTAACATAGATGCTTCAAAGAGTCACTCAGCAACTACAACTAAAGCAGAGAACTTTAATCTCAAAGAACATGACCTTTTCTAACTTTAGAATAAAGGTAAGATTCTCTGTAAGATACTCTGCATGGATATTGACAACACATTGCGAAGGAAAAACATAGCATTTGAGAGACTTATATGGTTTAAATGGTTTTAACGTCTTAGATTAGGCTAAGGTTGGGGTTGGGGGTTTGATTTCCACTGTCCACTCTATATCCACAGAGTTTGCATGCGGTCCCTGCTGGGGTTTCCTTTGGTTTCCTCCCCCCAGTTATTGCTATTGTCTGGATTTAGTCAATGCATTACATTTACGTCATTTGGCAGACGCATTTATCCAGAAAATTGATCTCATTTGTACAACTGAGGGTTAAGGGCCTTGCTCAAGGGCCCAACAGCGTCACCTTGGTAGTCCTTGGATTTGATCTCACAAGTCCAAAACCAGTGAGCTACCACTTCCTTCACTTCTGGAAACATTTACATTAGTAATCAGAGACCTGTCTCCACCACTGTTCCCCACACATGTATAACTATTCTGTGTAATTCTGTAATAATTATTAATTCATACACTTATTGAATCAATTGAACAGTTCAAAAATGCATGTTACTTAAATCCAGGATTGGCCCCTGCTGGGTGAGTGTGTGTATGCTCATAAATAAACAGAAGAAACATCGTTACTGGAGGAAAAACAGACAAGTAAGATTAATTTAAAAGTAACCTGAAAGCTTGCACTTTATCACTGGTAGACACTTTGCTTGATTTGCCCTTAGACATTTTTTTGGTCCACGCTTTCACCCTGGATGTGTTTTGTTAAGAGTCCAAGGTCTTTCCTTCTAGATTCAGCTCAGCTGCCAAAAAGCACTGCATTATGTTAGAACAACATGATAATTTGCAAAATTGATTTATTTGAACAATGGTCTAGTGATCTCTTGCTTCTGGGAAAGGAACCATAACTCTTTTAGAGTTGTGTGGAGGAGAGTAGATTCTTTAATAAATTAGTAGAAAAAAAGTTATGAATCTGGTCATAATATTAGGTATATTAATTAGGTGAAAAAGAAAAAGTATGTATTTAGGACTCTTTTCTGTAATACAGATTTTTTATTATTCAAGGATTACTTTGTTTATCCTACCTTCATTAAGTATGTGCTTCCTACCCTGCGTAACCCCCAAATTATGTATTATAAGACATGTACAAAATGTTACAAGGACAATACTAAGAAGGCAATGCAACTTATATATTATCTTGTTATGGTGGAATGCTCAGGATCACGCTATCATACATTCTATAAGCATTTCTAAATGGTGGAAAGGATATTTTCTTCCCAATGTTAAGTAACAAATGAGATTTACAGGCTACACGAGACAGCTGACATATAGCACATTGTGTTGCTCTTGAAATGCAGAGAAAATAATAATGTCAAACTCACTTCACTGACATCATTTTGGGTGAGAAAGTTTCAAATACATCTAGATGTGGTAAATATGAGGTCAGAACATTTACTGTAGCTAAATTAAGCTAGCCTTCGCTCGTGGGGTGTGCTGAAATGTAAAATAAGAAAGGACAATATGTGAGCACTGATCTTAGCATTTTTTTTAAATCATAAAAAGTAGATGGAGGCTTCCACTGGGGCTCCTTGCTGGAAAGACAATTTGCTGACGAAATGCAAATTAGTCATATACTGACCTTACTTTTTTATTTGGGGCGTAGGAGCTAGTCAGCCTTTGAACTATTGAGTGAAAACATGGTGTGCTTCCAAAAATATGGAGTATGCTGACAACTGGGGCGATTTTATTTAGGGTAAGAGAGGCACTCTTTAGATAAAATGGACTTCAGGATGGTAGTTCCTCTCTAGGCTTACATTATACTGAGCACTGTGTGAGCTGGTAATTTATGTTTTGCAATTGTTTGTCAGAGTAGATAGAGTAGATAGAGTAGCATGCAGAATCCTTTGGTTATCGTTTCGAGAAAAAAAAGGAAAGTAATAAGGAAAAGATTACTCAATATGACTAGCTAAATCTAATCTAATCTGCCTATTCTGGCAGAACAGACTATAACTTAATATTTTATAAATGTTATTGACATTCTTTCCATGCCCACAACCACTCAGACCAAACCTGCAATCCTAGAGACAAGGACTATTGTTTCAAAGCATACCCCAAACCCCAAAATTATGGGTCTTGCTATTGTGGGCGAATCTGGCATGTTTTCACGTTATCACAATAGATCTGCCTGTTATATGAAGATTTTCTAAACCTATCTCCACCATCTTATCTTGCACTGTGAACAAGCAGCATTTGTCAGGACACAGTGCTTACATCGGGGACCAGAATTCAAGCATCTAACATTGTAGCTGAACTGAGCATTCAATATTGATGCCATGATGTGATAATAAACCTATCACCTTAACCGAGACTGTGCCCAGGCCAGTCCTGTGACCAGGGAGGACTACATCAATGCAGACTACGGAGTTTATTAAAATGCCAATTAACACCTTTTTGGACACCATCTGGGCAGAAAAGCAGTGTCAATAATGGACATTTGTTAAGCGGTGGCAATTCAGTCACCTTCTAGCTTCAGTAGATTCTACAGACTAAATGTTGTCTCTCGTCACCCCCCCATGTTTTCTGTGCTGAGTACTTGAGAGTAGCCCTTAATGACCCTAATGATTATCATCTTCAACAGAAAACAGCACTGGTGCTTCATTTTCATCCTTAACAGGCTCCAGAAATGGGACAATTTGAAATGAATTGGCAATATGTTGTTATTAAGCATTTATTTGATTGACTAGTGTCCAAAAACTGGGTTATGGAGTTTAGGAGCTTAGGGTAGGAAGAATTCTGCAGAGCTGAAACATTAGACACAAATATATATATATACAAACACATCAGGTTCTACAGTGGTGCTGAAACCTAGAGCAGTTCCTAGATACCACCTTGACCACCAACCTCAACCAGACAAGGCATTCTTGATCTGAGGCAAGAACAGCAGCTGTAATCACAGTGGAATAAGTTGAGGATTAGTGGGTGCTACAGATGCTGCTGCTCCTTCAGCTGCAGCTCCTCTAATGGTGACCACTCCAACCACCCACATGTGATCTCTTGTGGGCGGCCTGAATATGAGTGGGCTTTGCAACTGCTTCACTTGTTGTCAGCTCAATGAGGTAGCTTAGTGGTCAAGTTGTTGTGGACTAATGACCAGAAGGTTGTGAGTTTCCTAGGTCCACCAACCTGCCACTGCTGGGCCCTTGAGCAAGGCCCTTAACCACTGCCCAGTTGTATAAAATAAGATAAAAATCTACATCAACATCAAAAGTGAATGCAGAATCTGCCTTTGCAGTACTTTTGTGGTGTGGCTGGAGTGTAAAAAAGATGGTACATTGGTAAATTGACCAGACCCTGGAAGAACATTGCTATTACCCTGAAACTCATGGATTTCAGTTGCCTTTTCACCTTTGTGTAGTATCTTAAGGATTTCTTTTTCCAGAGACTGCTTGTAGATGAGTGGAATGTTGATGATATCCTCAAGTTGTTGTTGAAAGAACAGTTTGTTCCTTGAGTCACCAGCCAGCATGCCTAATAAATGCCACCTCCTGCTCCAGCTCCCTGGGTCTGAGAGGTCAGGGCCCTGGATCTGGCTTTCACTCAATGCTTTCTCCCTGATCCTGGGAATCTCCTGGGACCTTTATGACAACGGCAAATTATTGATAGATGTTTGCTATCTAAAGGGTACCACAGTTGTTGCACAGTTGTCACTTTGTTGCCTTCAACCTGGAGCTCAATTCTGAGCTATGTTTACCATCCATGCAGAGTTTTGTAAGTTCTCCCTGTGGAAACAATTCTCTTGTGCCCTCCAACCTCCTGAGAACACGCTGGTAGGTGGATCAAGACTAAATTGCTCTTAGGTGTGTATAAATGTATGTAAGATGTGTTAGACTGGGGTCCCAGCCCAAATGAATCAAATTTACTTCACTGTATGGTCAACATCTGGTTTTATTATGGCTTAATATTAATACTGTCACTAGTGGCCTTCTGTGCCCATCATTATCGCAGCGTTATTAACACAGTTAATGTTACATTACATTCATTAGCGCTCTTACCAGTGCACTGGTACCATTACATTAGCACTCTCAGAAATTCTCAGGTCATTTATATAAGACTCTCGTTAATAATCTCATGCACGCTCTGTATATCATGGGTGTCCACTCTTATCCACAAAGAGCTGGTGTGGGTGCAGGTTTTCCTTCCAACCAAGCAGAAGCCACAGCTGGAATCAGGTGTAGTTTCTGCATGATTGGTATGAAAACCTGCGACCAGCGGTGAATAAGCAACAGCGACCCTTTGTGAATAAGATTGGACACCCCTGGTGTATATGGATACCAAATACTAAAATATTACTTTCAGTAAATGCTGATACCACAACAATAAATACTTTTAAGCTTTTTGAAAATATTAATACAACCACATTTACACTCTCATTATGACTCTTAGGTCCTCTGTATATGTTGATACCACAGCAATATTCTGCTCACATAGTCTTCCCATGACTCTCATATGATGTCTGACACTGTCTGTTGGTTTTCTGCATCATGTTTATTACCAACAGGTTTTGTTCAGAACATTTTCCCATTTGCACTGTAAAGCTATCATGTCTCTTTGTAAATAGTCGAATCTGAATTGGCCCTCCAGGCCAGTAAAATGTGAGCAGGTCCAGACAGCTGAGATAAAACTGCACATATTTCACACAGTAGAGAGAGAGAGACGATGGAGATAGAGTGCATGAGAGCTACATTAAAAGCAGAACAAAATGTCCTTCTTTAATTTTCCCACTCATTTTCATTAATATGATCTGATCTAGCCATAGCTCAGGGCATAAAGTCATTTATAAACATAATCCAAAAAAACAGCAGAACAAAGTGGTGCTCTGTTTTGAATGAAAGAGAAAGAGAGAGAGAGAGAAAGAGAGGGGGTACTCACACTTTTCCACACAAGAGATGGAAATAGTCTAGCACGCATACATTAACCAAGGTCAATTTGACATACACCATTGCAATTATACTTGAAACCAGCAAGCTTAATATATTGAAAAACATTGATTCGTTACATTGATTAAAACTCCTCACACTGCTGTTGTATTTAGAATGATAAGCAGTAATGCAAACCATGTCTGACAACAAAGGAGCTAAAAATATCTTAAGAAAGATAAAAAATATTCATAAAAGCACAGCGGCTTAGTGGTTAGCATGTTTGCCTTGCTCCTCCGAGGTGTGTGTGTGTGGAGTTTACATGTTCTCCGAGTTTCTCCTGGTTTCATCCAGGTACTCTACTTTCCTCTGTGACCTCCTGGTGGTTCAGCGGCAGGATCCCGCACTCTCGCAAGAAACATATAATCAGTGTGTTGCAATAATCATCTCAGACTGGTTTTGTTGAATGTTGAACCACCAGGTCAAAACGTGTGGTTTGAATTTAAGAGAGGAACCTACACTCAAAAGACACATTCATAGTATTTCATTTAATTCAATTAAACTCTTTGTGTACTGTGCTTTTACAACAAATAGCCACAGTAACAATGCACCTTACCAGAAATAAATGATGACTAAACGAACATTATCCTGCATTATAGCACTCAGAGTCCCATCTCATCAGCTTAAGCACTTCATAAAGCCCCATAATGCATATTTACAATGCTTTCATTTGACCTATTTACTGTGGCTTAGGAGAACTTAAATCATGGCAAGGCTCTTATTCCGGCTGGTCTGAGATCTTGACCTTCAGTCTGAGATCTTGACCTAGAGTTTCATTGTGGAACTAAATACAGTTCGTTACAACCAACGATATTATTCAATAGCATACTCTCAGACTGATGAACCAAAACAAAATTTGACAAATATATTTGGCAACCAGTTTCATTAGCAATTAGTTAGACTTGGACCCAGGCTATGTTACACACATCAGCCAAAAATGTGGCAGAATTTTTGTTAGGCTGTTCACGCATGTTTTAATGTGTCTGAACAGATCACACTCCTAAAATGACCCCTTGTGCACTATGCGACATGTGGTGTGATGCATCCAAGCTTGCTATAAAAAATCCACAGTACGTTATCAAGCCACAGTCACTTCTTTGTTTTGTGTTCTTGGTTTCTTCCCTTTTGCAGCCAGATTCTCCTATGCCCAATACAATAAACAATGGAACAGGATCCTTATACTTTACATGAAGAGACTCTAAGAACTGTTATTCGTTCCATTGTCAGCATCACAAAATATTACTTATTAGGGTAGGAATAATTTTTTTGTAGAATATATGCACAACTTTCAAAATGAGAAATGTTCTAAATGACATAGTTATAGATAGTTTTAGATTCTATAGAGAATAAAATCCATCGAAACAGTCCTAAGTGCATATATAAATGTACATATTTGTGAATTGTTTCAAATGTAGGATAATAATACAGGGTAGAAAAAATGTCACATAATAATAAAGCGTATGAAATGCTTCTACATTCCTCCAGAATGACCTTCTGATTTGAAAGGCTGAAGATGAATAAACATGAATAAAACCTGCTGTAACGAAGAGAAGGTTGGAGGCAACAAAGAGTACGAAAGAAGAGAGAATCAAGACTGAATTACATACAGAGACAGAAGATTAGGAAGAAGAGAGAGAGAGAGAGAGAGAGAGAGAGAGAAGGATTCTCAGCACGAGACACACAGTCGTAAATGAAATTTGAAGTTATACTAGATGAGCATGTCATCACCCAGGATTGGGGTAGGAAAAAGAGAATGTTTTTTCCAGCATTGTTAGAAAACACTGCATTTGATGTAGACAGAATGATCTTGCTGAATAGAAATAAGGAGACTACTGTGACATCTGGCTCGCTTATAGGCCATTGTGATGACATTCATCACCCAGCTCCCTGAATCTTTCCTCTATGACTGATATCTTTGTAATTTCTTGACAGCGTATGTTTCACTATTCGTAAAAGTTTTATCCTACAAACAAATTTATCCTACCTGACTATACCTACCTCACTACATACAGGCGCATAGCTTAACAAAACTCCTCCCCTTCGTGACATAAGATTTCACAAATTTATTGTGTAAAGACTTAACATTGTGTATTATGATGATAACAGCAGGTTTAACCCACTGAGTATTTACTACTAAGTTAAATAAACTGATTTATGTACAATATCCCGATATTCAGGACACACAACAGTTACAAGAGAATATACTTTTGTAATTTGACTACAGTGGCACTTCTGTATACAAATACCCTCCTTTACAAATGTTCGTCTTAAGAATTAAAATTTTGCAAGCAATTTGCATTAGCATACAAAGCATTTTTGGCATGCGAACGACCTGAACCAAACGCTGTACGTCCAGGAGCCGTTCAAAAGTTGTTTGCGTCAGTGGAAAGCAATGCGAAGCAAACTAAAGCCAGTTTATGAATTTTTTTTAGTCAGTAAAAGCTGTTTCGAAAGAGTCAACCCACGATACCAACATTGCCTGCGTTCAAAAGATGTGATTTTTAGCCCAAGCTAACCTTTAAACCATGCCTAGTCAGTTCTTTGTAAGCAGCCATACAGTTTACATGCCCTTCGTATTGGTAATATTGGTCATATTTTTGGATGGCTGGAACGAATGATCTACATTTACATTATTTCTTATGGGAAAATGTGTTCCGCAATACAAATTTTAAATAAACAAATAATAAAAAAAAAGAACTCGCCTCCAGAAAGAATTAAATTTGTATGCTGAGATTCCACTGTGCTTACACAAAGTAGATGATCCGCTGTGGTGACCCCAAACAGGAAGCAGCTGAAAAAAACAAGAACAACAACAACAATTTGATTACTTTTACAAGTTTTTGTCTATAATGTATATCGGTATTTTATGACAGGAAATGCAAGATAGGGCATAATGTGAGTTAAGTTTACTTACTTAAATCGATCCATATAGTGTTTGATTGTTTGGTTTTATGTTGTTGACATTGAAAATGCAAATAGCTTTCGTGTTTCATTTTTGGCCTAGGTTGGAGCAGGAGGCGGAGAATGTGCAATTGCAAATGTAAGGACTGCCATTGCAAATATACTCTGATAACCATAACATTAAAACCCCTGACAAGAGACAGGACTAACATTGATTATCTTGTTCCAGTGGCACCTGTGTGATATTATGCAGCAAGTCAGTTGTTGAACTTGATTGGTTGGAAGCAGGAAAAATGGGTATGAGTAAGAATCTGAGTGACTTTGACAAGGGTTGTGATGGCTAGATGACTGCTTCAGAGCATCTCCAGGTATTGTGTGGTGTTCCCGGTATGTAGTGGTTAGTACCTACCCTTCCAAGGTAGGACAACTGGTGAACTGGTAGCAGTGTCAAAGACCCAAAGTTTAATGATGCATGTAGAGAAGGACGGTGAGGCCGTCTGGTCCGATCCCATAGAAGAGATACTGCAGAACACGGGGGCCATGCTGACCCCTGTCTACTACATTTACATCATGTGCTAAGTGCTAAGTGCTTCTTACCTGACACCTGGATAAACTACAGGAAGAAGGCAAGCCAGTGTAGGCAGTGAGATACTCTGGGCAATGTTCTGGGTCCTGGCATTCATGTGGATGTTTCTTTGACTTGTACCACCTACCTAAACATTAAGCAGACCAAGTACACCACTTCAGGGCAACAATATTCACTAATGGCAGTGGCCTCTCTCAGCAGGATTAATGCTTCCTGCTGTCAAAATTGTTCAGGAATGGTGTTGGGAGCATGACAGATTGCACTCTGAGCACCTGTGGAATATGGTGGAAAGATGTCTGATCCATGGAAGCACCACCTTAAAGTGTTTGCTGGACTTGGATTCAGAGGCAAGAGCTGTTTTGGCAACACAAGTCGGACCTGCACAATATTACGCAGGTGGATTTTACAAATTATGTTCACACACTCAGAAAATGCAATTGCAAATAAATTTAAAAGCTAATTTTCTAATTAACATTGAATATCGTGGCATATGTTTATTTTTTTGTTTGTGAATTCATTCATATCAATTGTCAGTTAATATTTTGTGGCCACAATGCAGCCTGGTCTTGTTGATGCCTGCCATTTTGGTGCCATTTTGTTATATTAGGAAAAGTTGGTGTCAGCTGATTTCGTAAAGGTCAGGGAGACCTTTTTCAGAAAGACTGTGTGAATGTCTGAAGATTTACGAGCGGAATCCAAACCATGTTTCAACTCATAAAAGCATAGACCTTGATTGAATGTCAATGAAACTCTTACATTTGCTGTTCTTGTTCGACGCTACCTGTTTTTAGATTTATAACCGGTGCAACTCACATAACACATGCAATTTTGCTTGAGTTTTTTATTTGAGTGAAGCTTCTGTTTTTAAGTCATGGACAGACTGAGAGAGAGAGAGAGAGAGAGAGAGAGAGAGAGAGAGAGCGGTTGATGTTATGCATGCAAAATAGTCTAATGCAACTCTGTTTTTAAAGTGAGTGCGAAGGAGAGATTAATAAAAAAAGGCAATGAGAGAGGGATGTGCAATTAAATTTCATAAGACGGATGGGGTTTTTAATGATTTAACTTTCCCCTAAGACAAAGGAATAGGAAAGCTGGAGCCGAACCAGAGTCTGTGTATGTTAGTGTGTGTGCTTAATGACTCTCTGAGCAGACATTAGAAATTTAATAACTGTGCCAATATGATTAATGAGCGAGGACTACAACTGTCATCACTACATCGATTCCACCGTCTGTAAATTTCATTATCTAGACAGCACCCTGCCTTGTTGTCTGCTTTAAATGACGGGTTCATATCACATCTCGAGATCAGAACTAGTTTAAAAAATGAATGCAGCCTTAAAATTTTAAAACGCAATAATGAAATGCTTTGGGTCAGATTAAAGAAAAATGATAGGAAAAAGGCAGTCCAAAGGATTCACCTTCTGAACCTAAAAAAAGGGGACTGATTTATAGAAGCCTAATTTATGCTTCCTTCCAAGCAAGTTTCAAAGCCTTCATTGTCTGAAAGGCACTTTAGAGAAGGTGGAGTGCAGCAGTTCAAAAAAAGTCACTTTCCAGAAAATGTGTAAATGAATGGACACACACACACACACACTTGCACAGGTGGAAGGCCTTATGTCTCAGACATCTTTACAGACAGTTGTTGTGAATCTCTTAGTTTAATGACGATTCCCCTAGGAAGGTGGATGTGACTTTCCTTTTTCAAATCAAGTGACTGGTGTTTAATTGATCGAGTAGCAGAGATAAACTTCTCCTTTCATTTTCTGGACAGATGAACACTGAAAATGACATTTAAAATGTTAAAAATGTCATCCATGTGCTCGGTTTTCCAGTCGCTCGTTTGAATGGCATAATTGCCTACTAGTGGTTTATGCATTCATTCATTTATTCAGCATCAGTAACTGGATTTTTCTGGTTAAGGTGGGAATACAGCTTTGACAGAATGCCAGTCCATTGCGCACATACACACACACACACGTTATGTATTTACACATAAATGCAGTCAATTTCCTTATGAGCTTTCTTTCTTTTATTTTTTATATAAAATTAATTCTAGAGAAAAGTTAGAGGTATAATTATTGTTTGGTCCTAGTTTCACATCACAACATAATCAGACAAGACATTAGCTTACAAGAAACTTGAAAAAGTTCCGAAACATCAAAGTTGCGCTAAACTAAATTCATACCTTAAATACTTAGGTGAGGAAATTTATGTTAATCATAAAATTCTCTCTATCTCTGTTGATTATGTAAATGTGTTAAGCCATCTTAGAGAGAGGTGGGTCACGACACTCAGGAGCTGCAGAAGTGGAGCGAAAACACATCGAAAAGTTAATTTCCGCTACTTACTATACAGCCATGACGAGGTAATGAGTAGGTAAACAAATTCAAGCATTTCTGCATCGTATTGATGCTAACGGCACCCGGTAGAGCTTGCTCTCAGCATTTTCTGTCCCAGCGCGGATTTATTCGGGAACGATTTTATGCTTGTACACAAACAAATGTATGTACACAAGCCATCATTCTGCCCTCTGGTGGCCCTTGCATTACTAATTAGCATATAATTTATTGTCTGGTTTTCGAGTACCTTCCACACACAAAGACTTGGCAGCATTTTCCAAAGCTGCTGACTGAAAGAGCTGACTTCAGGCTTGTTTCAACTCATTAAGGTCTGTGATTAATACCACACTGTTATGTTATTATGCAATTACATAATTAACCTTACTTGCGTAGCTAGATAAAAAGATACTGCGGTGTTGTATTCTCTCTCTCTCTCTCTCTCTCTCTCTCTCTCTCACTGGAACTCATTTCTCAAGCTATATACAATTATATTCGTAAATCACTTGTTCTTGCATTCGCAGAGAATTGTAGTATTTACAAAATTCTGTAAAAAACATCCATATCCTACTCATGCTCTGTGTAAATTTAAGAAGTAACTAACTAATGTAAACGTCAACTTGGCTTCAAATCACATTGTTTTATAAGGAGTTGCTGCATTTTAACAAATGTATTATCTTGTTTACAATTTAAATCGCTAATGTCTTACAATTACATACGCATTTTGCTTTTTATTGCTTATCACACAGGAGATGGACAATAAAACGGAAACACCTGGTTTTAGTCCACTACAATTTTTCAGACCACTATAATTTAACTCATTTATGTAATAATAAACCAGTATGGTGTAGGGCCTCCTTTTGTGTTCATTACAGCACTAGTTTATCTTGGGAAAAAAAACGTCCTGCACAGTGGCCATCCCTGCACAGGAATTTTGAGCCATTCATGTATTAGAACACTGACCAGGTCACTCTGGTGCTGGAGGAGGAAAAATGTTTCCAGAGTCATTTCTCCAAAACACTTCTTCAGATCTGGTGACTGTGGCAGGCCATGGAAGTTGTTCAACTTTACTTTCATGTTCATCAGTTCACATGTCACCAGTCTTGCTGTGTATAACTGTACATTATCATTCTGGTACATGGCACCATCTTCAGGGTACAATGTTTAAACCATTGGCCGCACATGGTCCTTCGGCATGGTTCGGTAGTCAATGAAATTGCAGCCCAAACCATCACTGGTTCACCCGCATGCTTCCCTCTGGACACGTAACAGTCTGGATGGTGAGCTTCTTTGGGACTTCTCCCCACTGTATCACTCACGGATGACAGTGAAGGTGGAGAACAATACATGTTTCACATTGTCTACATCCCCAAATTTTTGCTGTTGGCACCAATGATACTGACTTTTAGCATTGGAACGAGTGACCAAAGGTTTGGCTATAGCAGCCCGACCATGAATATTGACCGTGTGGAGCTCCAGACAAACAATTTTGCTAGAAAAGAAGAGTTGAGGTCCATTTAATCCTGCAGTGAGTTGGACAGCTGTGATATTACTTTTTTGGATTCCAATACCTGGAAATCCCTTTTAGACAGCTTCCTCTTGTATCAGCAGTCACTCCCCTTTAGGATATGGTTCGTCCTTTGTGGTGGTATGCTGACATTACCCTGGATACCGTGGCTCTCAATATATAAATATATATAAATGAGGAGAGCAAGCCAAGACAAATCTATTTCAGGACAAATAGGTCTAGTCATCCAATTATGAAGAAATGCCACTGTATGAAATGAAGGTGGGCTGGTCTGTGTTGATGGCAGAACCTATATTACTGGAAGCATTAGCACATGCTGTGCATAGAAAGGAACAGGATATTTAGAAACCTTTTTTTTTCAGAGGATGAAAGTTGGCTTATAAGACAGAGATGCCATGAGATCTTATTTTCTCTGGATCCAGCATGAATTCACCTGACAAAACGATCCTGCGTCATTCCTATGTACAAGTTTTACCTTTGTTTCCATTTGTAGCTCCTGGCATTTTTGAAAGTTATCAATCTCAACCTAAAATAAGTCATGTTATTTTTTCCACACATTTTGGACCGCTTTAAAACATATTTGATTGGTATATTGTATTTGCTTCATTTCATGTCACTTAGAGTTGCTGCAATGCCCTCCATCACTCTGAACATATCACCTTGCTCTTTCCAAGACAGCATCAGTGATGTTGACTTATGATGCTTTCCTTATTTTGGAATTTTTCAGGTGCTGTGGCTGTGCTGGTTACAAAGCTATATATTTAATATTCCAACTTTACCTCTGAGAAATTCTTCTTTTTCTCCCATCATTTACAAGTCATTTTGTGGTTTTTTTTTGCCCTGTGAGCATTTCCCTTTTATGGAATTTTGTGGGCATCACTTAAAGCAAACCATATATAGGTCATTAAAGCACAGGGATTTAAAGAGTATCAGTGTTTCTGAAACTTGCAGATATGTAAATCCAGCATGAATCTTTACTTTGGTTTTGCCTACGAAAATATTTGCCTATGAAAAAAAAACAACTTTGCTAAAAGGTTGATAAATCAGCCCTCTGTAAATAAATGGAGAGTTTGTGCATTGCACCAGCTATCTCTAAAAGAGGAGAATTACTTATTGTGAAACTTTATGTTAGTCAGATGAGTTCGGAAGACAGCGAGGATAGGACATTAAGACAATTTCCAAAAAGCAAACCGACCACAAAGAAGCTGAACAGATCAGTGCAGTTAAGCAGAACAAGGGTGTAATATGAGGCCAGTATAATAATGGGACTTAGCTTGTTGGTTGTTAGACTACTGATTGATTGGTTATGAGTTTGAATCCCAGGTCCACCCAGATACCCTCAATTGCTCAGTTGTATTAAAATAGAGAAAAATGTAAGTAGCTCTGGATAAGTACAGTACATAAAATAGATGAATTAGTGTTAAAAGAAAAGCAAGCCATGTTAACTGACACCCCCAAATCATTTATCATCATTCCAAACCCTTTCATTAATCATTAACCAACCCAGAAGCACAAGAGCCAACAAAAGTATCAGGAGAACATTAAATAATGAAACGATTAGCGATAACCGACCATGAAATTCACAGATTTACGGAACAGACTTATTTTGAACAAGGTCTTGAAATGCCACGTGCGGAAAACTATGTACCAGATTGCAGGGTCTTTTAAACCCTTAAAAGACCCTGCAATCTGGTATATAGTGTTCCACGCGTGGCATTGATGAATTATGACTTGTTTTGCTTGAATAAATTAATGATTGAACTAAATCATGAATAAAAAAAACTGCCTTAACTTTTGTGACAAATTTAACACTGTTGATAAAAATGGAAGGGTGAAGACGTATTCGGTCACTGATGCATTATTTTCAAACCTGCTCACTCTTCTTAACACGGAGGGTTTTAACACATTATTTTTGAAGATCACACCACATTCAAACACTGTTTATATGTCACAGGGACAAAATGCTCTTGCTTAATACTTCAGACCGAAACAAAGATGATTAGCTCCAGCAGAGCAGTTCAATTGTCGACAGATTGAGATCACTTAAAAGTCGCACACTTCCTCACACTGGGGCTGGTGGATGGAAGAAACACAAGCCGTGTGATATCTGAAGGACTTTTAATTGCCAGCACAAACAATATACAATGGCACAGGCAAAAAGAAAAAAAAAAGCACCAATATTCTCTTATTAATGAGGCTCAACAGACTTTACTTATATTTTTAGAACCAGTCTTCTGTCAGACCATTGTTTAGTTTCTGTAGGAGGTACAAAGAACAAGAAACTTACTTATTGGCACTTTAACTTATGCAAAACATTTTTTTCCTTAAGCTATTCAAAAAGTGAAACAAGTCTTTTTGTCTAAAAAGTTTTAATGATTTTTTTGAACCAATTCCCAACACCGGCTCTGAACATTTATATGTAACTACATTTTGCTGTCCATCGGTCTATTGTAGCTCAAAGATACTCCTTAATTATGACCATATATTTTACAAAATATGATACTAGATCAAGATATTCAAAGACACTGACAAAAGAAGTAAGGTTTACAGAAAAATATTGCAATTAAATTAGTTCGAACCCACGCTCTCTCTGTCCTTGAATCTTCAAATTAATGCCATATTATATAAATATATACAGTATATATATATATATATATATATATCCTGCAAGTTTCAGACTAAGCCTCAATATATAACACAAATACTTTTGAATATTTTTGCTAGAACAAACTGTTTCTTTTACCATAATAGTGTATATCAATGGCAAAGGGACTGTGGTTGAGTGCAGGTTGTGATGCTGAAGGAGAATAAATGGAGAATGAGTGAGTAATGGGTGATTGTTTACACCTGCGTGAGCTTTATGGCATCCAATCAATGTTCTGGCTCTTTCTCTCCTTTTTAGAGAAAGACAGAGCTAACTATATCTGCCACGTCCTGAGCTGAGATGAGGTGAAATTGAGTGGGAAACAGTGGGACACAGGGTTTGATTTTTGTTGTGCATGTGCGCTTTAAGAGCACTTAAAAGCCAAGCTCTGAAAAGCTACCATTAAAAAAAAAAAGAGCAGCTGCACTCTGTCCATTTTCTGCCTCTTTTGTCCTGATTTCTCACACTATGTTATCACACAGATTCTCCTAATACTAGCTAATTATTTTCAGGACTGCTCACACCATTTCCTAACAGTGCAGTAAAGTCTACGTTAGCTTTTAAATGATGGGAATGCCTTTAAGCTGTTTAACACGAGGGAAGATGGAAATGGTATACCACACACACACACACACACACACAATATGTTTAAGTGCCTTACTAATCATTAAAGGTTTTTCATGATGATCATGCAGATCAGCTCACACAGCTCATGGTAGCTAAAGTTTTCTCTCAATAAACACAATAATCCATGAGATTAGAACGTTATTGATATTAAGATTTATTATTTTGTCCTATTACAAAACAAGAAATCTCTTCATTCCCTATAATGACCTACTGTACATGTCGAACCTGGAATGCTTCACTATTCTTCAGTCTTCTGTAATTTGTCCCAATTTCCTAAAGAATAAATCCAAACTACAGAAAATGAAATGAAGGTAATTATCATATTGAAATACATGCATAGAGACACACACAGACCCATCGAATATCAACCAAATGCTAAATCGCAACATGCTTTAAACACTGAAAAATACTGATGCAGTAGATTTAAATTAGATTGTTTCCCCATCATCAATTTGATCTTTTTAGGCTACTTACTTTTGCTTTTATCATTGTGTTGCTGTAGTATTTTATTCTTGTGAAACTGATATATTCGCCTGAATCCAGTTCAAGTGCATCGGTGTTTCCATGAAATGTTAACCTTTTGCATTTGGCCATAAATTTCCGTTTTTTTTCCAGCAAGAATGTGAGAAAGAATCTCTTGATCCAGATTTATACAGATATATCCAAGCATCCAGTATCCATTGTGTCACATAGGCACTTGATGGTAGGATGCAAAGTCACAAAAGTAGGTAATAGGTTATAGGGAAAAATAATAGAAACAAATGAGAAATACACTTGCTGGATCAAGAGACATAATTGGAAATTGAGCATTGAGCATTATGGAAATGGAAATTGTGAAATTGCATGCATAGTATTCCTCTATGAAGTTGATGAAAGAAAAAAAAAAAACGTGACCTTGGTGGCTTAGTGGTTAGCAGTGTTGCCTCACAGCTAGAAGGTCCTGGGTTTGAATCCTGGTTTTGAACAGGCAGGGACCTTTCTGTGTGGAGTTTGCATGTTCTCCCCATGCCTGCGTGATACTCTGGTTTCCTCCCACAGTCCAAAAACATGTTGATTGGTGATTCTAAATTGCCCATAGTTATGTGTGGTTGTCTGTCTATATGTGTGGCCCTGTGATGGACTGGTGACCTGTCCAGGGTGTTCCCCTGCCTTTTGCCCAATGTGTGCTGGGATAGGCTCCAGCAGATCCCTGTGACCCTAATTAGGAATAAAGCAGGTATAGAAAATGGATGGATGGATTTTCCCAAATAATTACAATTGAACAATATTGCCTCACTTCCCCTCTTTTGTCAGCTGGCACCCGCTTTCAAATTCAGTTCAGTCAAGATTGTTATGAGGTTCAGAAGGTCTCCTGGTCCAAATACTGGTTCATGCAATACCGGATCTACAGATAATTTGCTGCACACAGTCTCCCTGCTGTTATCCACTGCTGCTATCCGCTGCACAGTCCTTCCTTGCCAGTATGCTTTAGCCAGCTTTATACACAAAGCTAATTATATTGGGTGTCTGTCTGCTTTCAGGCTCCATGACTCTCTAAAATAAACACCTATGCAGCATAGATTACAACTAAAACATGTTTGTGTGTGTGCAACAGAGACAGGGCAGGTAGGTGTAAGTGCTTTTGTTTTTCTTAACAGAAGTAAATCAGCAGGCTTAAACATATTTAGGCAGTCTGTGGCCGAAAAATCAAAGCAATTACTCCAAAGAAAAAAGCTGTGTCCCAAATTGCATTCTTATGCACTATTACGCCTGATATAGTTTTTTTTATAATAAACATATACTGGCTTATTATTTTTGATAATCCTACTGAAGCCAAGTGTCAAGCACACAAAGAAAATATTTTTTGACAGTCACCATTTAAACGCCTTTCAAATGGTTCCGGGTTTATCCAAAAAATAAACAAACGTTCATTATTCAAAATGCTGTGAACCAATTATTTTAATATCCAAGACAAGCCAGGACAACAAAATGCATTTTCATGGCAGTTAATTTATTCCAAAAACAGAGAGATTAACAACCAAATTTTATTTCAGTCCTCAAAAAAAAAAAAAGTTTCTCAAATCAATTGTCTATTTATTCTCCGAAAACATTTCTTGAGGATTAAAAAAAAAAAAGTATTTATTTATTTTATTTTATTTTTTTTATTCCAGCTCAATCAACATTTCTCACTCGATAGCAATAAATAAATAAATAAATAAATAAATAAATAAATAAATTAATACATAAATAAATAAATAAATAAATAAATAAATAAATAAATAAATAAATTAAGGAAGAAAGAAAGAAAGAAAGAAAGAAAGAAAATCAATAGGTAATTCCCTACATTAACAGAGAAAATAAGAAGTCATTCAAAATCACTCTTTCCTGTTTAACATCTGATCATCAGTACATGAATCACACAAATGTGTGATGTGTTTATTCTGTAGTATTTGGTGATCAGCAGATCACTGCAAGGAAAGGACTTCTCTGATCTTCTCTGAAACCAAAAACCCACATCACTTGAAGCGAAATTTTTGCACACTTATTGTGGAATTTCTAATTTTTAAATTGCCAGATACATCAGCACACATGTCCTTTGTTGCTTGTGTCATTTTCACTATGTAAGGGATATGTTTACAGAAAATGGCAGCAACCTAAAGGCAATGACAAAGCAACTGGCAGTGTATTCACTACTCGATACACTCGATACACTCTAAACACTTATCCTCAATATTTAGTATGAAAAAGGCCAAAAGCACATCATGGCATTCTTTTGTCATTTCCTATCTGTAAGGACATTTTCACTGGCACTGCATTTTGTTCACTTAAGAAGAAAGTGATTCCTCCCTCACTCTTTCTCTGTTCCATGGTCACAGCTTATACAGCATCTCACCCAGTGTGTGTGGTAGACCACAATTCTTCCAACTGTCACACAGACACAAAGCAACATTTCTAATGTTAGAAATATGTCTGGCCACCATTAACGACTACGAAGGAAGACGGAAGAAGAAGTTGGAGACAGAGAGCAAAAGAGTAGAGAATAAACAGACAGTGGTAGGATTTGAAGGGTGTGGAATTTTTGCGCCACTGTTAAGCTCATAATTCCACTCTTCCCTCCAACTGATTTACCTCCAGATCTCATCTCATTGGCTAATTGGACAGTGGTAGCTGAGCAGTTAAGGCTCTGGGTTGCTGATCAAGGGTTCAAGCCCCAACGCCACCAAGCTGCCCCTGTTGGGCTCTTGAGCAAGGTCCTCTCTGTTAACCCTCTCTGTGCCAGAGGTGATGTATCATGGCTGACCCTCCACTCTAACCCCTCTTCCTAACAAGCTGTTTAAGCAGTCTTTCCCTGTGCTGTTATGCATATGTGACAAATACAGGCTTCATCTTCTTTTTCTCCTAGTTGCACAAAAATAAAGTGATGTACCTAAGAGACAAGAATGAACTGTGGAAGAAAACTAGGCTACATTTAGTAAGGGATCAGATGCTTGTTCTCTTTTTAGCCACAAATTTACATAAGCAACACGATGCCAGGAGTTTGGGAAGACGGCCTTGACTGATGGCTGTTTGCCAGTCAATCTTTCGTCCTGTCGTCTTTTTCTGTTGTCTTTTTCTGTTGCCTCCGCTGGATCCCAGCTTTTCAGGATTTCATTAGCAAACTCACCACCTGCTCCTCTTTTCACACACACTTTGTTATAAATGTTCTTTCATTTTCCAATTTTGCTTTATTTGCTTGGTCCCATGACTGGAGGGGCTATATTGATTGCAACCACAAGGTCAGTACTAGGTAACATCTCTTCCTATGTAGACCCTGTCCATGGCACTAACAAGGATACACCCTATCACCAAAAGTATATGGACACCCAAAGCATTACACACACATGTGCCTGTTGGAAATCCCATTCCAAAACCATATGGATTTGATTTATCCTTTGCTGTTATAATAAGCTCCACTCTTCTGAGAAGGCTTTTCACTACATGTTGGTGTGCATCTGTGAGGATTGATCCATTAAGCCAAAAGACTATTAGTGAGATTAGTGATGTTGTAAGAGTGAGGAGGTCTGGGGTGCAGTCGGTGTTCCAGTTCACCTCAAGGATTGAGTCAGAGTCAGAACTTGAGTTCTTCCACTCCAACCTTAATACACCATGTCTTAATAGGGCTTGCTTTGTGTACAGGAGCACTGTTATGCTGGAACAGGTTTGGGCTGCTTACTTCCAGGGAAATCACAAGAATGGATATCTACAGCACAGAAAACTTTTTAGACATCTGTGTGCCTCAAAACTTTTATTAAATTGCACAAGCCTGCTGAAGAACATTGAAAAGTACTAGGATATTCTTACTTAATTATTGCTTTAATCTCCTTTTTCCTCGAGCACAGAAGCCAATCTTCTTGTGCTGAAGAGCTAGTCTACATTAGTCCAAAGTACCTTTCAAATAATTTCTACTTACACACTACTCTCTCTCTCTCTCTCTCTCTCTCTCTCTCTCTCTCTCTGACATTTCCCTTGTTTATTATAGAAATAATATCAGGGTATACCCCTAATGGAGGGCAACACTAGCTTACAGCTACTCAGAGCAAAGGCATCAGGTAAACTTAACCCATTGCCCTCTTCATTTCTCTTTTTTCCATTCATTTTTATTCTCTTGAGTAGCATGGATAACAGGAATTACCTATACATATCTTACTGCAGACATATAATTGCATTGTATATGTCCAGTTTATGTCCATTATAAATTCGGGAGCTTCTATCTGTGCTATTTATTCTAGATACTCTTCAATCAATTTAACGGTGGTAGCTCAAGTGATTAAGGCTCTGGGTCCTTGTTAAGAAGATCAGGGTTCAAGCCACAGCACTTCAAAGCTGCCACAGTGGGGCCCTTGAGCCAGGCCCCCAATCCATCATGGCTGACCCTGTGCTCTGATCCCAACCCTCCAAGGATGGGACATGTGAAGAAAGAATTTCACTGTGCAGTAATGTACATGTGACAATTTAACGCTACTTAATTTAACTTAATATACACCTTATTTATAGTTTATTTTGCTCTGATTATTGATCTTTGATCTCTGATCTTTTACTGGTCTCCTGTTGAGTTATTTCACCATTGTGAAGATATCTCCTTCTGGTGTCTATCCGGATCCATCCATCCAACTTTTACTCGTCTCCTGTTGAATTATTTCACCATTGTGAAGATATCTCCCTCTGGGGTCTATCCGGTTACATCCATCCATCCATCCGTCCATTCACCCGCCCATCCATCCGTCCGTCCACCCATCTGTCCGTCCACCCATCCACCATCCATCCATCCATTTTATATACCACTTATACATCACAGGGTTTCTTGGAACCTGGAATCTGTCTCAGGGGACTCACTGAGTCAAGGGACACACAGGACAGAGTGCCAGTCCAACAGATGGCAAAATTTTACACACACACACACACACACACACACACACACACTATGGGGAATCCAATCAGCCTATCGTACATGCCTTTGGATGTACATGCCATGTGGGAAACCAGTGTACCTGGAGGAAACCTGAAACATGGGTAGAACATCCCAGCCCTGAAGATGTGGCATGTTGAGGCAAACATGTTAACCATTAAGCCTCTGTACTCACCCAGTCAGTATTTATACAAGCCAGAGTCTTGATGGGCATTTCATGCAAGTCAAGAATAAAACCTGGATAGAATGACCGTCATCATATCACATATTGCATTTTTAACATCCATTCTACCAAGTGGCATGTTTTTAGGAAATGGGAGGAAACCAGAGCATCCACAATAATCCAAACAGTCATATGGAGGAAAAACCTCATTACCTCTATGCATTTCTGGTCTTGTCACCCATTATAATTTTGCAGTGTGGCGGTTCTTTTATTATTTGCGTGTTTGGCCTGCCTGGAGGTTTGGTCCTTATGGTGTGTGGTTATGTTGTTGGATATGTATGTTAATTTAATTAGTTTCACAGATCAGTTACTTCCCATTACAGTAGTTCAAGCGGATGACCTGTTGCTCAGTGAGTAAAGCAGGGAGTTTATCTGGAGCATACAGAAGTTGTGCTTGTTGCATCACAATCAAATGAACCTGAGCATATGATTGCACCAGAGGCTGAGGATCCAACATGTGTAGAACCCTGGAAATTAACACACCTTTGAAGGAACACTCACTTAAGGAACTTCAGACAGAGCTTCAGCATTTCCGAATACTGGAGCTCAGTGAAACAAATTCCTAAAGCATTATAGAGCGGAGGAAGTTAAAGTTAGAGATGAGAAACAGGCCTGCATCTGATTCATCACCTCTAAGATCTTCTTTTCCTGCACATGCTGCTCTTGTTCCTATGTACTGCATATACGGCATTTGTAAACAGCAATATTCATTGTCTAAAGTAGAAATACTTGGGTTTTATACATTTGGCAACAGTGAAAAGCCAAGATGCTAATATGTTAATGTTTTTCGGGATTAATTACACCTCATGACATCTTTTGCCAAAGGAAAATAAACAAAAACAAAGATAATCTACTTTTCTGGTGAAGCATGAAACCCCACAGGTTTTCGATTTTAGTTTAAATCCTGTTAGATAACATAAATGAGACAAAATGAGATGCAATAGTAATACTTTTTAAACTAAAAATGAACACTAATATTTTACTTACGTGTTTGTTAATTTTTTTAAAACTGATTTTTGTATTTGCAACCCACTCTGGTCTCTCATCGACTTTCAAAAGGAAGGAATACACCGTGTGTAAGCAGTGCAGTTTACTGTAATATAATAGGAAAATCTAATATAAAAATGGCCATTAGTCTGCTCACAACTCTAAACAAAAGAAAAATTATATAAACAAAATGAACGTGTGCGGATAACACAAGAAAACTACGCCAAATATCCAACTTTACAAATTAGACAGACTTTGTTTAATTCAAACATGAAATAACATGGAGAAATTCCTCTAACTTTTACCTTCAACAGAGGCCAAAAATGGAATTTGTCCATTTTTTTTGTTCCGTCCATGTTTAGCATTGTAACGTCACACTCCAAAGTGGCGCTTATGAATATGTAAAAAATATGAAGCTCATATGAACGGGATTTAAGAATTTCTAGTCTTTCTGTTTTTATCTAGCCTACTAGGAGAAATATATTCATTCTTTTCATACAAATGTTTAAAGTCTTCAAAATGAATGGTGATCAAACCCAATTCTGCTCTCTGAGATGCCCCTAATATTTAAAGCTGTTATCTTCAGCAACTGTCCTGTGTCCTGACTAATTTTATATCAGATAAAAGTAATTCATGTGACAGTCCAATAAGCCGATTTCTGTTCTGCTGGTGGAGTGAAACACTTGTGTACTGGTAATTAAAATGTGAACAAAGGAATAATACAAGTTATTATTACTGAAATATTCTCTCTCTCTCTCTCTCTCTCTCTCTCTCTTTATATATAACAGTGAACCTCATTCTGCCATCTCTATTATATGCTATACTTGATCAATGATCATCCTATGCTAACACATGCCCATGCACCAGATGTTTTCCTTACAGCATCGCTTATTGGCAACGAAACAATCTGCACTGATTATCAGCTGTTCTCAAACAATATGTCGATGGTATACAGAGTATGGTGAGAAATTTTCTAAAAGGTTCCAGCCTGCATTTTGGTGTGAACAATATAAGGTCCTATCACTGAAATTCATATCCCAATTAAATATTGCATCCGTTTCTCTAAAGGTTGTCCTAGATCGCCAGGATCAATGGTTGATCAGTCGTTTTCATATCCGAGGCCCCTATTTGTATAGTCGCTGCTCGACAGGTATCTCTACTCTATTCACATCACAAGAGATGTTTTCTTATGACATTACAGCTGATTTGTTAATAGTGTTTAATGCGACTAGTTTACACGCAGATCACTCTTTGGATACGGATGAAACAGATTCAATAAACTGACAAAATTAGAAATTACAAAGTATTACAAAGTCTGATTTCCCTTGGGAAACAACTCTGGACTTCTGTTCGTCAGTTTAGTACTGTTTAATGCTGTCTCTTGTGGCACATGTTTCTAAATTTGTTTATTTTCTCTTTATAGTACACCATGGTGAGTTTTGTTAATTAAACTCTTATTGCTTGACTGTCATCCCTGCGATTTTTCTCTGTCTTAACCTGCCATTATAACAGCATTTAAATCCACACCAGCTGTGAGACATGGCGTAAAAATACACTCTCGTCTATCCTGCTGTGTAGAAATCCTTCCAAATTCATTTAACATTACATTACTCTATCCTATGCTGTTAGGATGCCAAGAGCGTTCTTGGTCAGATTTGCACTTCACACAAGAGGTGAGATTGCCTCTGCAGGAGAAATGATGTGCCACACTTTCACTCTCTGTCTTGGATGACCTTCTTTTGAAACGTTATGTGGAAAAAATGACCTCCAAATCATCCATATATTCAATAAATGTTCGCTTGGGTGTTTAGCAGATTATAAATATAAAGCTCTCAGGTAGGAGGTTCAGTTTTTGACTGACAAAAAAAGGTACAAGCGGATAAAAAAAAATCAACACCTCTCTTCAAAAGGCAGGTTTTTGTTGTGTAAAAAAAATGAAACCAATATAAAGAGCCTTTTATGTTAAATTGCATCCAATATATTAAAGTGGAAATCAATAAGAATTGTTTTAGGAAAAAAAAAGAAAAAGAATGAAGAAAAATGTACAATAACCTGGTTGCATAAGTGTGCACACACTTTTATAATTAGAAATGTGGCAGTGTTCAGAATCAGCCAATCCTATTTAAGCTCATGTTAAATACTAATGAGTATATACCTTCTATAAATTAAAGGGCATGTTCTCCCCATGCCTGCGTGGGTTTACTCCGGGTACTCCGGTTTCCTCCCACAGTCCATAAACATGTACATTAGGTTGATTGGTAATTCTAAATTGCCCATAGGAGTGAGTGTGTGGTTGTTTGTCTATATGTGTGGCCCTGTGATGGACTGGTGACCTGTCCAGGGTGTACCCCTGCCTTTCTCCCAATGTGCTGAGATAGGCTCCAGCACACCCCCATGACCCTAATTAGGAATAAAGCGGGTATAGATAATGGATGGATAGATGGATTAAACACAAATAAAGCACAGCTGTTCCTTGGTAACATCTGACTAGAGCTTACAAATCAGTACAGAATCTCATTGTTAAAAAATAGCAAAAAAAGATATTGAATGTACCGTGGAACACTGTAAAGACAATAACGTGGAAAATATGGCACAACAGCGACATGACTAATAACAGGACATTCCCCAAAAATTGTTGAGAAGACCAGGAGAAAACTGGTCAGGGAGGCTGCCAAGAGGTCTACAGCAACATTAAAAGAATTGCAGCAATTTCTGGCAAGTACTGGTTGCTCTCTACATGGGACAACAATCTCACGGATTCTGGGCTGCAGTGGAGGATGGCAATATGAAAGCTAACCAAAAGAAACTCAAATTTGCAACCAAAAAAAATATACATCCAATCTCCGAAAACCATATGGAATAATGTATCATTGTCTGATGAAACCAAAGATGAAGGTTTTGCCCATGTAAACACAGCACATCACTAAAAGAACCCCATCCCCACAAGCTTGGAGGTGGCAGCATCATGCTTTAAGGCTTGAAATGGAAGTGGCTTTAATCAGGGTGGAGGGCATAATGAAAAACCCCAGACACCAGCAGAATTTTGCTGCTAAACCTTAAGGCTTCTGCTAAAGCACTTTCAACATGACAACGACCCGAAGCACACCCACAAATCAACAAAGGAATGGCTTCACCAAAACAAGATCAAGGGTTTGGAATGGCCCAGCTAGAGTCCAGACCTAAAATCCAATCAAAAATCTGTGAGGTGACTGGAAAAGGACTGCGAACAGGAAATGCCCAAACAATCTGACAGAGTTAACATGCTTAAGGACGCAAGGATGGTAAAATATAATATGATAAGTTAAGATGTGCCAAACTGATCAGCTTTTGATAATGTTTCAACAAAGTAGTAATTTAAGGGTGTGCAAACTTAGGCAGCCATAACATGATTCTTATTTGTTTTTCACCTTAATATACAGCTTGCAATTTCACAATAAAGGTGGAAAAGGTTCTGACCTGATTCATTTTGGTGTCATTTGTTCACATCACAAAAACCTGCCATTTTAAAATTGGTGTGTAAATTTTTTTTATTCACGTCAATGTGCAAAATATATAATGCTCCTACTTTTTCCATATTTATTTATTTATTTATTTATTTATTAGGCATATTTATTTATTTATTTATTAGGTATATTTATTTATTTATTTATTTATGAGGCATATTTATTTATTTATTTATGAGGCTTATTTATTTATTTATTTATGAGGCTTGCTTGCTTATTTATTTATTTATTTATTCATGACAATTAGGGCCTGTAATCCTGTTCCCATGACACCAGTATAATTATCAACCTATTTTCAAATCATCTTCCCATTTAAATATCATCCTAAAGAATATGTCTCTATACAAATACTGTCCTTTCTTAGCCCAAAAAACAAAAAACAAAAATCACACACTTCAGCAAGCCTTACAGCATAGAATCTGCTCTTTTGTAAGTTGATGGATGATTTAGTTCTCGTGACTGACTCTGTTAAGTGTTCGTTCCTTTCGAATCTCAGTGGCACAATTATGTGGTGAATGAGCATAAGCATATAAAATTCTCATTCATACGGTTGCCAGCTAGAGCCTTGCGCTTAATTGATTTAAAATCTTACTTTAGCTGTGGAACATCTTTCTCCCCTGTTATGTGTGTGATACGTAACAACCTTATCTGTGTTCTTTGAAACACAGGTCGTGTGGAACGTCATGCTGGAATGGATTAAATGAAAGCAATTCAGAGATCATTTTATTTTGTTCAGAGAAATCTGCAATATCAAGAATGCAACGGATTGAGAGAAGAAAGCAGACTTTCTCCCATGTAGATACATACAGCTCTGGAAAAAAATAAGATACCACTGCAAAATAATCAGTTTCTTATGTTTTTTGTATTGGTGAGATGAACTGTTTCATCTTTTGTGAACTGCTGACAATATTTCTCCTAAATTCAATATATAACTATTGTTATTTAGAGAGTATATTTAAAGCAAATGACAACACATCAAAATAACACAAGATCATGCAGTATTTGCAGAGCTTTAATCTTCTTCTTCTTTCGGCTTTACCCTTCAGGGGTCACCACAGCGAATCATCTTTCTCCACCTATCCCTATCTTCTGCATCCTAAACACTTACACCCACTAGCTTCATATCCTCATTTATACCATCCATATACCTCCTCTTTGGCCTTCCTCTTTTCCTCCTGCCTGGCAGCTCCATGTCCAACATTCTCCTACCAATATCCTCACTCTCCCTCCTCTGGACATGTCCAAACCATCTTAACCTGGCCTCTCTAACTTTGTCCCCCAAACGTCCAACATGTCCCTCTGATGTACTCGTTCCTGATCCTGTCCAACCGTGTCACTCCCAAAGAGAACCTCGACATCTTCAGCTCTGCTACCTCCAGCTCTGACTCCTGTCTCTGTCTCAGTGACACTGTCCCTAAACCATACAGCATGGCCGGTCTCACCACTGTCCTGTACACATTCCCCTTGATTCTCACTGAAATTTTTCTACCACACAGAACTCCCGACACCTTTCTCCACCCATTCCAACCTGCCTGCACTCGCTTCTTTACCTCTTTCCCACACTCTCCATTACTCTGGACTGTTGACCCCAAGTACTTAAACTCCTTCTTCACCTCTTCACCCTGTAATCTTACTGTTCCACTTCCCTCCCTGTCATTCACATACATGTACTCAGTCTTACTATGACTGACTTTCATTCCTCTTCTCTCCAGTGCAAACCTCCACCTCTCCAGGTTTTCCTCCACCTGCTCTCTGCTCTCACTACAGATCACAATGTCATCTGCAAACATCAGCAGACTCCTGTCTGACCTCTTCTGACAACTGGTCCATCACCATAGCAAACAGGAAGGGGCTCAGAGCCGATCCCTGATGCAGTCCCACCTCCACTTTGAACTCCTCTGTCTGCCCTACGGCACACCTCACCACTGTCCTGCTCCTCTCATACATGTCCTGCACCACTCTGACATACTTCTCTGCTACTCCTGACTTCCTCATACAGTACCACAGCTCTTCTCTTGGCACCCTGTCATACGCTTTCTCCAAGTCTACAAACACACAGTGCAACTCTCTCTGACCATCCCTATACTTCTCCATCAACATTCTCAGAGCAAAAAATGCATCTGTTGTGCTCTTTCTGGACATGAAGCCATACTGCTGCTCACAAATTTCCACTACCTTCCTTAACCTAGCTTCCACTACTCTTTCCCATAGCTTCATTGTGTGGCTCATCAACTTTATCCCCCTATAATTGCTGCAACTCTGCACATCAACCTTATTCTTAAAGATCGGCACTAATACACTTCTTCTCCATTCCTCAGGCATCTTCTCACTCTCTAAAACCCTGTTAAACAGACTAGTTAAAAATTCCACTGCCGCCTCTCCTAGACACTTCCAGACCTCCACCGGAATGTCGTCAGGACCAACCGCCTTTCCACTTTTCATCCTCTTCAAAGCCTTCCTGACTTCTTCCTTTCTAATCTTATCTACTTTCTGTTCCACAGAGTTCACCCCTTCTACTCTTTCTTCCCTTTCATTTGCCTCATTCATCAGCTCTTCAAAGTACTCCTTCCATCTCCTCTGTACACTCTCCTCACTTGTGACCACCTTTCCATCTCTATCCTTAATAACTCTAACTTGCCGCACATCCTTCCCATCTTGATCCCTCTGCCTAGCTAACCTGTACAAGTCCTTCTCTCCATCTCTAGTGTCTAACCTAGTGTACAACTCATCATGCGCCTTCTGCTTGGCCTTAGACCCCTCCCTCTTCACTCTGTGCTGTAACTCCTTGTATTCCTGTCTATTCTCTTCAGTCCTGTCCATGTCCCACTTCTTCTTGGCTAACCCCTTCCTTTGAATACTATCCTGAACTTCCTAATTCCACCACCAAGTCTCCTTATCTTCTTTCCTCCTTCCAGATGACACACCCAGCACCTTTCTTCCTGCCTCCCTAATCACTTCTGCTGTAGTTTCCCAGTCATCTGGCAGCACTACCTGCCCACGCAGAGCCTGCCTCAACGTCTGTCTAAATTCCTCACAACATTCCTCCTTTTTCAGCTTCCACCACTTGGTTTTCTTCTCCATCTCTATCTTTGACCTCTTCTTCTTACAGACCATCAAAGTCATCCTACACACCACCATCCTATGCTGTCTGGCTACACTCTCTCCCACTACCACTTTACAGTCACTAATCTCTTTCAGATTGCCTCTTCTACATAGGATGTAGTCTACCTGTGTGCTCCTACCTCCACTCTTGTAAGTCACTCTATGCTCCTCCCTCTTCTGAAAATAAGTGTTAACCACAGCCATGTCCATCCTCTTAGCAAAGTCCACTACCATCTGTCCTTCAAGGTTCCTTTCCTTAACTCCAAACTTCCCCATCACCTCCTCATCACCTGTGTTCCCCTCACCAACATATCCATTAAAATCTGCTCCTATCACCACTCTCTCACCTGTGGGAATACTCTCTATCACTTCATCTAATTCACTCCAGAATCTCTTTCTCCTCTAACTCACAACCTACCTGTGGGGCATAACCACTATCAACATTTAACATCACCCCTTGAATCTCTAACTTCAGACTCATCACCCTGTCTGACACTCTCATCACCTCCAGAACATTCCTCACAAACTCCTCCTTCAGGACCACACCTACCCCATTTCTCTTACTATCCACACCATAATAAAACAGCTTGAATCCTGCTCCTATACTACGAGCCTTGCTACCCTTCCACCTGGTCTCCTGTACACACAGTATATCCACCTTCCTTCTCTCCATCATATCAGCCAGCTCTCTACCTGTCATAGTACCAACATTCAGAGTTCCTATTCTCAGTCCTACACTCTTAACCTCTTTCCTCTTCTCTCTCTGTCTACGCACTCCTTCCTTTTCTCCTTCCTCCTCTACTTCTTCAACCAACAGTAGCCCAGTTTCCACCAGCGCCCTGTAGGTCAACGGCACCAATGGCGGTCGTTGTTAACCTGGGCCTCGACCGATCCGGTATGAAATTTAGAGTATTGACGATTCGCATGGTTAAATTTGGCGATGTTTTACGCCGGATGCCCTTCCTGACGCAACCCTCTCTATTTATCCGGGTTTGGGACCGGCACAGAAGTCACTGGACTGTGACCCCATGGCTAGATTTTGCAGAGCTTTAATAACTCAAATAAAACAAAATGCAAATCATTTGTAAACAAATTGTGTTAATGCTTTGGCTAAATAACATTAAGAAATCAGTATTTGGTGGAATAGCCCCGATTTTCATGTGTTTTGGCTCCATGATCTCTCCATAGAATTCTTGCATATCCCGGTTTATTAGAATTCAGAGTCAGAGCACAGGGTCAGTCCTGAAACAGCACCGTGGAGCAGAAAGGGTTAAGGGTTTTCCTTCTTTCACTCACTGTCTCTCGTCCAGTCTTTCTTTCTTTCTTTCTTTCTTTCTTTCTTTCTTTCTTTCTTTCTTTCTTTCTTTCTTTCTTTCACTGTCTCTCGTCCTTTCTTTCTTTCTTTCTTTCTTTCTTTCTTTCTTTCTTTCTTTCTTTCTTTCTTTCTTTCTTTCTTTCACTGTCTCTCTTTCTTTCTTTCTTTCTTTCTTTCTTTCTTTCTTTCTTTCTTTCTTTCTTTCTTTCTTTCTTTCTTTCTTTCTTTCTTTCACTGTCTCTCGTCCTTTCTTTCTTTCTTTCTTTCTTTCTTTCTTTCTTTCTTTCTTTCACTGTCTCTCGTCCTTTCTTTCTTTCTTTCTTTCTTTCTTTCTTTCTTTCTTTCTTTCTTTCTTTCTTTCTTTCTTTCTTTCTTTCTTTCTTTCTTTCACTGTCTCTCGTCCTTTCTTTCTTTCTTTCTTTCTTTCTTTCTTTCTTTCTTTCTTTCTTTCTTTCTTTCTTTCTTTCTGCCTTCCCTCCTTCTTTCTTTCTTTACTCAAACATTTGCCACATTATCCATTGTCCTTTCCATTTTATCCATGCAGTAAATGCTTGAAAGTGCCTAAATGCATGACCTCGTCACCTGTGGTGTTTTGCTTTATTCCAAACCCTACAAGGAAATAAGTCCATGGCGAAGTGATGACTCACGTTTTAAAATGAAACTAAGAGCCACAGCAGCACCGTTACACCAAGTATATGAAGCATGTGTATTGTTTTGTTACTTGGCATGCATGCAAAAAAGGTACTGCTGCCTTTTTTGGAAAGAAAACAAAGTGTAAAGTTTTACACAATAATCTGAATCTTTTTTTTTTTTTTTAAATAATGCTATCATAAAACTATAATATAGCTATAATATAATTATTACACAGAAGTTTTTTATTTTATTTTTTTAAGCAATTTTTTAATATAAATTATTTTTTTCCTCATGTTTTTGGCATTAATTTTTACATACGGCATTCACAATTCAAAGATGGTATTTTTTTCTGCTTTATCCTCCCAAAAAATTAGAATATATTAATAATTAGACATTTTTTTAATATTACAAATTTACAAATTTAATTTATTGTGATATTTTAAGGTATTTAGCTTTCCCCACTTTCACTGTCACATAACAATAATCAATTTAAAAAATAAAGTTTTAAAGATTTTTACCATTTGTGCGTATCAATACATATTTGTATGGAAATATCTTCTTTGAGAATCTGTGAATTCTTATAGACATCTAAACATAATGTGATATAAAGATATAAATAATATAAATCGCACTGAATCTTCTGTTCTTGAGGATAAAATGCTGCCTTGCACAGATAATGATAATTTTGCTTAAGCTGTAAATCCCTTCTCGGTCTTTGTTCACCTCACACATGGACCATTGTCACTAAAACAGCTATTTCCATGTCATCTCATTGCAGTGACAGCACACATGCCGATGTGGCGAAACACAGACAGGCATTGCTGTGTTGTGAAGTCAGTCTGGCGGCTGGGTTTGGCAGCTGGGCTTGGCAGCTTTAGATGAGCCTTTTGAAGCGGGGCTTGTCAGCGTGGCATTATCGGTGGGAAAATCTCGCCAAGGCAGCTGAGGGTGATGCCGTGTCTTTCTGTCATCATTTGGCATGGGATGCCAAGCGTGGTCGAGTGGCATTCCTCATCACGCTACAGTGACAGGTGTGAATCTGTCTTTTATATTACTTGAGCAAATGAAGGATGATGAACAGAGCAAGAACTGAAAGATGGACAGAGGTATGAATGCCCGCAGCGGTGCTGGAGACATGACTCAAAGAAAGAGAAAAGGGAAAAAAAAAAAAAAATGGATTAGGAAAGTAGATCATCAGCATGTCTGTCATGAGGCTTATCTTAGCCAGAGACAAAAAGGTGTGCAGCGTGAGCATAATGGAGCTGTCGACTCATTATTTCGCTCTTTCTCTCTTCTATCTCTCAGCATGCTCTTCGTTCTATTAATGGCCATGCTGGTGGCTGATATGTTGTTCAATCTGAACAAGTTCTTTACGGTCACAATGAAATGATTACTGATCACATGACACCGATGGGGCCCTGCGATGGACTGGCGACCTGTCCAGGGTGTACCCCTGCCTTTCGCCCTGTGTGCGCTGGGATAGGCTCCAGCAGACCCCTGTGACCCTAATTAGGAATAAGCAGGCATAGACAATGGATGGATGGATTTTCCCAAATAATTACAATTGAACAATATTGCCTCACTTCCCCTCTTTTGTCAGCTGGCACCCGCTGGAATGATGGGAGTTACCTTGTGATTTCATTTTTTCACTCAGAGGTTAGGTTTATGACATATCGGGTTGGATATGTATGTTGTGTTATACACTGTCTTGTATTTTATGCACTTCAACACTTAATCAACATTAATCAGATTAATGATGACCAAATGCCAAAACTGAGGCATCATCTGCCACAAGCCACTCTCATTTTTGTAGCCTGTATTTATTTTTTTAAATTTTTATTTATATGTAGTATTCTTCAGAATCCTTGATTTCCGAAGGATCTGTACTATTAAATCTAAACGTGATTTCAGATTTGGATCAGCTTAACAAGATTAATAAATTCTAATAAATTCTTGTGAGGTGTGATCTGGTCACTGCTGCTGTCCATATGAGTCCACATGAAAGGCTAGAATATAATTTAAATATAGTTATGTAGAATTTTTCAGTTGTAGATGTCCATTTTAAGCATCAGATAAAATGAATATAGAAATGAAAGTGGAAAAACTTCGACTACAACTCAGAAGAGCACAACTGTGCATTTGCACATTATTTGGATGCAAGTTGGTGAAGCTTGTTTTGTTCACCCTTCAGTTGTAGTTATTTTAATTTGTCTATTTAATTATAAGCCGTGGAATTTTTCACAGAGGATACGAATCTTGGTCCTATAGGACTCTTTCTCTGTGATCTACATCAATGCCATAGCTTGAGGCTAGACTGGAGACACTGATCAGGACAAATCAAGGACATAACTATAAAGCTTCTCTTCATTCCCTCTTCAATGTTGAAATGGTAGTTTAGCTATAATTAGTTCATTATAGTCTTGCTTAAAGGTATCTTCTGTATAGCCACTTAACTTTGTCCATATTTAATCTGTAAATAGAATAAGACAATATTAAGCCTGAAGTTAGTCTAAGTCTAGTCATATGCCTAATAATCAGATAATCGTAATTGGTTTATAATAATCTTCTAATTAAAATATCAGATAAATTGGTAAGAACTGTTTCAGGCAGCACTCTCGGCATGTGGGAAGTGGACCGGAGTTGATTGGTGCTTTTATCAACACAGAAGAGGCCGTGTCAAATGCAATTAAAGAGCCTGGAAAAAAAACACTGGACTTTATTTGAACAAATCTGAAATATTGGAAGAAGATAAAGAAAGACTTGGTTTATCACATATACTGGACTGTTAAATTCTTTTTCCTGACACATCCCAGCTTGTTAGGAAGTATGGGTTAGACACCAGGGTCAGCCATAGTTCAGCAGGATACCCTGGAGCAAAGAGGGATAAGGACTTTGCTCAAGGGCCCAACAGTGGCAGCTTGGTGTTACTGAGGCTTGAGCCTCCGACCTTCTAAGCATTAACCTAGAGCTTTAACGGTTGAACCACTGCTGCCCCCAGCTCAGTTCACCAATCTCCAATGTGTGGAAAAACAAGTTGTGTCTGTGAGATACAAGCTGTTTAGTTAGCACTGCTACATTAGTTTGGACCAACAGCACTGCAGTGGTGTTTTACTCCACCTGTTAAAAGGGCACATAATCGCAAGCAATACTGAGGTGTGTGAAGGGGTGTAAGGGGCAAAAATTAAAGCAATGTGCTGTGAATTGCTCTGAGGCGTATCCAGCAAACTAATTTGTTGCCTCATTCTGTCATAAAGTTGGTCTGTTGTTCATGTTACTGGGAGACGCTCCATGCCCATGACCTATCCAACAGGACCTGCTGTCTCAGATTCATGGTTTATTGTAGCACAGCAGTTTGAAATTACATAATAGAGTGTTTAAAAGGACAAACAAGTAGGAATTATTATCAGTACAGTGTAAAACACTGGGCAGAGAATTTCTTGGATTTTATCATTTTTGGAGTTTTTGCAGTGTCAACTAGAAACTTCGAAAATTGTATGTGGCACTGTTGTCTGCTTCCTGGATTCTGCATGATGATTTGTATCACATAAAACTAGTCTAAAATGTTCCCAGGGGTATGAACTGCTGTGTCAGCATGCAAAGGGCCAGTAGTGTTCAAGAATATAATGTTGTGGCTAACCCCATCATGTCTACCAAAGGTGTGGGAACTGCAGCCTATTAACAAAAATACCAGTACATTCAGGCCAGCTTAGTGCCGTGGAGGTCACCACCAGTTTGTAGATCACTACAAAGTCCAGCTGTTTGTGTGTTTCTGTGGAGCCCACTGTTTAAAGGCAGGTCAGCCTGTATCTGGGTAAAGGAAGTGATTTCAAGGGCATATTTCAATGCAGGTCAAAGAGGAGCCATCTCCAATTAGATGCTATTTGATAGCCTATGCCTCCTGGGCAACACTAAAAGAAGTGTCACGTCTTTCTGCCTCTTTCTGGACATTCTATTAAAGCACACAATAAAATCCTGTGATTTATTTCTATTATTTATTATCTAGATACTATATGTTTGATGGAACCTACAGGACTCTTTCTCTCCATTGATGCCACAGCTGGAAAGACTGAAGCCACTGATCAGGACCAACTAAGGAGACATTATTCAGAATGTAACTATACTCCTCTTCATACAGTCTTCTTCATTGTTGACCTGGTAGTTTAGCTGTAATTAGATCATTAAGAAGGGCTGAGTGGTGCTTAAAGGCTTCAGTGTAAACACTTTTAATCTGCCGAGACAATATTAAGCTTGGAATTAGGAATAAGTCTAGCAGCATGTTTATTAATCACAGTCATAATTGTTTTATAATAATCCTGTAATTAAATTATTAGATAAACAGGTAATTACAGTGATTTATTTCTATTAAATATAGATATAGATATTCTCCAACACAAGGGGTGAAAAAAAATTACACTTTACCAATATATTTGAGTGTGTGTGTGTGTGTTCAACCTTTAACAGCCCTGTAGACAGCCCTCAGGCCCAGAGGATGGCTGCTGGTTTACTCTAACAACAACAAAGTCTAACACAATGATCCTGAGGCAAAGCAGAGTCAAAGGGTTAATACAAGATATTTTTCAAAGAAATACTCATCAAGAGTAGAACTGCAGAACTAAATCAGCAAGCTGACAGCAATGTACACCTGTCACAGTGTCATACTGTCAAGAGCGGATTCACTGAGTCGCTTTGTGACAGGAGAATGAAAGTGTGTTTGCTGACATACATTTATGAGCTATAATTTTGAACATAAGGATAGCAAAAGGGCATGAACATGAAAAACAAAAACATTTCTTTTTATCATGTGTGTGTGTGTGTGTCATGTACAAGGTAACCTAGTGACTTGTTTCAGTCATGTGATTTCTTTTCTCATAGATGCCATATTTATAAACCACAATTTAGGACCAGCTGCAAAAAAAACAGGGGCAGAAAATAAAAGAAGAAATATCTTCAAAGTAAACAAACAAACAAATTGTTTATATTTTTATAAATAAATATAAGTAAAATTAATTTATACAATTATATTTTTATTTAATTATGTATATTTTTATCTGAAAACCTACTGGTGAAATGACATTCAACTACATTAAGCCTAACCCTTTTCACTAGTAACATCGGCTTTAGATTTATGGGACGTTTTTAATCAGTAATAACAAATGAATTATTTTATCTTATTATTTTAAGTGCGATCTAAAATGAGTCAGTTGGCTTTCAGCATGAGACGTGTGTTTTTTTCCATCTGTTAGATAACCTTACACAGAATTTTAGTGGTTGAAGATAAAACGCCTTCAAATTTGAAATGCTGATAAACAAACACTTGGGGCATCTCACAGAGCAGAAATGGGTTCGGTATCACCTCATACTTTGAAGGTGAAAACAATGGAATTTTTTGGCCTCTGGTAAAAAAGATTCATTTATAAATATGAGAAACGTTGAGATGGTGGTGGAGATACTTGCAAACTAAAACTAGGTGGTGAACTGTGTAGCATATGGAGATATGTAGATGTGACACCCAAGTACATTAAGCTTAAAATCTGTAACCTTTAAACACTCTGATCATTTAGAATGATACATATATACATGAACATTATGATATATAATAAAATGCAACCATCCATCCATTTTCTATACCCGCTTTATTCCTAATTAGGGTCACAGGGATGTGCTAGAGCCTATCCCAGCACACACTGGGTAAAAGGCAGGGGGTACACCCTGGACAGGTCCAACAACCACACACACACAATTTAGAATTACCAATCAACCTAATGTACATGTTTTGGACTGTGGGAGGAAACTGGAGTACCCCCACGCAGGCAGGGGGAGAACATGCAAACTCTACACAGAAAGTCCCCTACCTTTCATATTATATATTACATATTTATCTGCACTTGTTCATTTGCACAATTTCTACTATTTGCACTTCTGGTAGATGCTAACAGCATTTCGTTGCTATGTACCTGTACTTTGCAATGACAATAAAGTTCTATCTATCTATCTATCTATCTATCTATCTATCTATCTATCTATCTATCTATCTATCTATCTATCTATCTATCTATCTATCTGTTCAAACCCAGGACCTTCTTGCTGGGAGGCAACAGTGCTTACCCCTAAGCCACCATGCTGCCCCCAATGCAACTAACCAGACAAATTACTCAATATAAAGTGTTCATTGTAGACAGAAAGGAGTACTGGAAAATCTTTAGAAACCATATATATATATATATATAGTCAGCACAGTGAAAGCATATGGCTTATTAATACCACTCAATACATCAGTCATTTGGTCATAAATACGGCGGCGTGGCAAGAGTTCTCGACTTCTCAACATTAATCAATGAAGAAGTAATAAGTTTCAACTAGAACCAAACTTCTAGGAGTCTCTATCTACACTGTAATAGCAGTGTGTCATATCCTAATGGACTCACCCCCAAATCTCTTTGAAATATCTCTCGCTCTCCTTTAAAATCCTGTTCCCAAGGGCCATCACCATGACAACCTGGCACTTACGCATCCTGTTCCTATCAGCCAGAAAAAAAAAAACAAAAAAAACAAAAACAGAAGAGATTAGATGAAAGGAGAAAGCGTCGAAATGAAGAAGCGGGGGTGCTACTTGCCTGAGTCTGTTTAACATGAGCTTGCTCATCCCTGCTGCTTTTATCACTCATAAACTCATGTTGGTGACTTCATTCTTACTGTGTGTCTTATATCCAATCCCTTAAGGCTTCAGTAATTGCCCTGTACTTTTGAGAACTGCATGGCTCTAAGAGGCAGCGGAGAGGCAGGTACAAAATACAGTTTGCGCTGTGTCTGGAATACGATTTGAGTTACCATTACTTCGCAATGCCTCAGTATGATTGCAGAAAGATGATCTGTAGTGAAAAAATCATTTCAGAATGCTTTAGATAGAGATGACAGGTACATTACAGTACATACAGGCTTGGTTCAGTATGTGTGTGTGTGTGTGTTTCTTTGTATTGCACTTTTAATATGGACGTTGTCACCAAGTATATAAACTTTCCGAATAAAAGTTTAAAATTAAAACCCATATTTATCCCCAATGAGCATGCCCGTGGCAACACTGCTGAGGAAAAAAACTCCTTGAGAAGATATGAGGTCGAAGCCTTGAGAGGACTCATCCTCATCTGGGTGACACTGGAGCGTGTGATTATAAATCATTTCCTTTCTAGAACTCTGTACTCAAGTGCAAATGTGTAACCAGGGGCTTTCCAGCAACTTATGAGTACGAGCACCAGCATGTTTTCTGAATTCGTTATAGTTTTAACATAAATTCCTTCCAGCCCCGAAGCCAGCAAATGTTTAATGATGGAGACCAGAGCGCAAAACTGACCATGGCAACCGCAGTATTCCGGCCATTCTATGCCTCAATAACTAAAGTATTGTATGTAAGTATATTTACTTGCTTAGCAAGCACACATCTTGTAAGTAAGCAAATTTATTTAATATTTATCATTAACGTAATGTATTACTACTAGGAGTGAATTGATTAGCCTCACACCTCTGGGGTTGGGGGTTCAATTCCTGCCCAGTTTCTCCCTGTACTTGGACAGACTCTGGGTTCCCTTTTCAAAAGAACTCGACGCTCCATCACGGCTGATCCTATAGAAGCGTTCCCATAGTGTCAGCCATGACACAGCGTCTTGTTCCCTTCTCAGGGAACCGGGTTACATACGTAACCTGGTGTAGTTCCCTTTTCGAGGGAACTCGACACTGTGTCATGGCTGACATTATGGGAACGCTTCTAAAGCATCAGCCATGACGCAGCGTCTCGTTCCCTTCTCAGGGAACCGGGTTACATATGTAACCTACTGTAGTTTTTTCTTATGCATTGTAGGCTATTCATTATCTCTAAGCTGTGCCCTGCAGTAGGTTGGCACCTCTTCCAGGGTGTCCCTCACCTTGTGTCCCGGTGTCTCCAGGGATAGACTCCAGGCTCCCTGTGATTCTGTGTAGGATAAACAGTCCAGAAAATAGACGGATAGATCAAATCTAAAATGATTAAAACAACTTGGTGATATTTATTCCTAATTCCAAACTTAAAAACTTAAATGATTGTTAAATAATTTTATCCGTTAAATTATTTAATTAAATTGAGTGAAATGATTTGGTAATAGAATAAAGACAAATTGAAGCTTAAAATGAGTAAAAGACCTGCAGACCTGTATTTGCTGTATAATAACTGTATGAGATTCTTCGCAGTCTGAGTTAATCTCATATATTCTTGAGTGCTTGAGTGTATTGTCTGAAACACTTTATAATCATATTTAATGGCTTGCGTATTGTAAACGAAATTAAAGCACATCAGACAATAATAGAGGAAACGAAAAGAGAAGACAGTGTAGTGTTTTATTTATTCACTTGACATATCTGCACCTCTCCTGTGTGTGTGTGTGTGTGTGTGTGTGTGTGTGTGTGTGTGTGTGTGTGTGCATCACTTGGAGGAGGCCCACGGCAATATTTTTTTTCGCAGCTGTGTATGTGTATCTCTGAATTTATGCTGGAGAGGAATGGAGAGAGAAGCCAAGTTTTCATCTCCAGCCTGGCAGCAGGAGGCTCAGTGCTGTCAGGCTAGCACACCTGGACAACTGGACACAACATGTTACACACTACATGAAGAAAATGAGCAAGGAAGAAAAAAAAACAATAGCTCAAATATAAACAAATAAGTTACCAGATGATTCTGAAACAAATATATGATTGCTAACCCTGTTGTGAAATATTTTACTAGTTTAGAATGATGAAATTGTGTTGTTGTTTTTTTGCAGCATTTATTTATACATTTATTTATACATTCATTTATATACAATGAAGCAAAATCAGGTGCCAAGTGAATAAGATGGTCTTAAATTGAGTAAAAATGAGTATAGGCATAATTATATTATATTTGTTTTTATAATAATACAATAAGATACACTTGCATATATTGTTATTACAAGATATGTTTTCTTTCTAATATATTACACACACACACACACACAGCATTGCCGTGGGGCATCAGCCATCCATATGCACAAGCAATTACTGATCATAATCTGTCCTGCTTTCCTTCTAAACTAATGTTCAGAGTATTTTGTTCTCGTATTCTCTTTCTCTTATGTCTACTTGTATATATTGTCATATTTTTAGTAATCACTCCCAAATTCACCAAAAACAATCAAATGTTCAATTCTTTTAAAGGGGATGTTTTCTCACTGGTCTTGGATTTACTTCTTCTTCTTCTTCTTCTTCTTCTTCTTCTTCTTCTTCTTCATCTTCCTCTTCTTCTTCTCATCATCTACCTCCTCCTCCTCCTCCTTCTTCTTCTACTTCTTCTTGTTCTTGTTCTTCTTGCTCTCCTTCTTCTTCATCCTCTTCTTCTTCTTCTTCTTCTTCTATTTCTACCCCTTCTCCTCCTCTTCCTCCTCCTCCTCCTCCTCCTCCTTCTTCTTCTACTTCTTCATCTTTTTCTACTTCTTCTTCTCCTCATCCTTATCCATTAATCTTCTTCATCACCATCATCATCTTCTTCTTCTTCATCTTCTTCTTCTTGTGTTATTTTACATTAATCACAGATGATTTCATGACATCAATTTCTGGAAACTCACACTGTCCACTTGGACAACACTTGACCCACTGGAATGCTCATACAGTAAACTAAAGCTGAAATTGATCTACTCTAATCAATTGGTTCAAAATGACCTCTGATGTATGACGTACATCTGGTATAGAAATGTCTGGAGACTGAATGTCTTTATTCTAAGTGTACGTAAACTTTTGCACCAACTATAGTTTTAGTCAGCTGATATTCTTAGAATAATCAGCTCTCTTTTTAAATACAGATGCTTAGTTTTTGTGTTTGTAACATATACAGTTTATTATAATGATGTATCTTCAAAGGTGCTGCTATTCTTCCTGTTGATTCTGTTCTCAAGGAGCTGACAGCGATATAACTGCTCATAACAAACAACTGCATGAGATTGTGGCATATGTGAATATAAAGTAGCTTTACGCCGGTAGTTGTCATTATAATAGGCACTTTAATCAGCCTGCAAGATCAGGCTCTTCTGATTTCTTGATTCTTATTTCCTGATGGATGCACACAACACAGGAGGCAGTGTCTGCTTAAAAAATCTATCCAGACGGGAAGAAAATGATCAGACCAACACAGTTTGTTTAAAAAAAAAACCAAGTAGGTAATTTGGTCTGTAATTTTCTCAGTGGAGAGGTCTGATCCAGATGGAAATAAAATCATTGAGTAATAATTCCATAGGAAATACCAGAGGGGGGAATCCCATGTAGGTCTTATACTGTAGAAATCTGACTTAATTTGATATATAATGCGTTCCATAAACACATACTATCAGGTAAAGTTGTGTTGACAATACTATTTTATATAGACAATACTAACTTTATTTATTTGTTCATTTATTAATCCAGTTATTAAATCTCCCTCTGGGGTCTATCCAGATCCATACAGCCATCCATCCTTCCATCCATCCATCCATCAACACAACCATCCATCCATTCATCCATCAATCAACACAACTATCCATCCACCCATCTGTCCATCCATCCATCCATCCATCCATCCATCCATCCATTCATCCATCAACACAACTATCCATCCACCCATCTGTCCATCCATCCGTCCATCCATCCATTGATTGATTGATTGATTGATTCATTCATTCATTCATGCATGCATTCATTCATTCCCCCTATTCCATCACAGGCATCACACATACACACCCTTATTCACAATTAAGGCCAATTTAGCATAACAAATCCATTTACATCCATGTTTTTAGGAGGTGAGTGAAAACTGGAGAACCTACATGGAGACTCTGGAGGAGCATGCAGGGAAAAAGACAGAAACATTTACCCCTAGACAGTTGGGAAACTCAAGATTCAACCCAGGACCCTAAAGCTGTGAGGTGGAATATGTAATGTTACATCTGTATGTAGTAGCTTAGTTGAAACTGTAACAAATTCCAGTCTATAACCCTTACACTACCTTCTGTATTTTGTGAAAGCAGCACACTCACCCCCGCATGCAAGCCACACAATGTCACTCCTTGCCCCTCTGAAACTGCAGTGCTGTAGAGACAGTGGCAATTCAGCACCAAGGTCAGCGCATCAGAGTGTAGCTGCAAGGTGGGGCGTCTGAGAGTGAGCCAAAACATGAAGGACCAATCAGGAGTGCCCTCTAACTCATCACCCTCTAATTTCCATGAATTCTGACTTCTACACTAGCGACAATCAAGTGCTCATTAGACCAGAACATCTCCTCTGATAGGGCAAAAATAGAACAGAATATACTGCAATGTTAAGTGTTAAACTATACATCTGCATCCTTGCACAGAGAAAAAAAAAACAAGGCTTTTGATTTCTACACTCCTTGTACAATATCCCCTCCAGGCATTTCTGCACATGCCGACTCTGTACTTCAACACAAAAGCTAAAGTAATGGATGAAATAGAATGAGATATGCAGATAAAGTGGCATTTACCTGCCATTCATGAGCATCCATTGCCACTTGATGAGCAGAAACCGGTAACTGAGAAGCACTGAAGTGAACCGAATGAAGATACAAGACTGACAGACGTGCCCTTACAAGCTTGTGCTGTCTCATTTTGTAGTCGTTTGTGGAAGACTTGATAATAAAACACAATAATATTGTGTACGGTCTGATAAAATGCAGTTGTTATGGCAGAATTTGTTTAGGGGTGTGTCTCATTATGGCATTAATTAAATGTCACAGCAGCCTTGACACTCAGCAAAGAAACCTTACTTTGGAATTAGCTTGAGAGGTGGACATGATCTCCTTTCTGACCTGAGATGCACTGGAGTGGGCAAAAGAGCTCTGTGTTTGCTGGTCAGTGAGTCAGGAAACTTTTCTGAACAGCCTTACTACTGTCCATCTGATCAGTGGACATGAAGTGACAAGACATCTGACTGCCTTTTGGCATGATATTCTGATCTGGCATAACTGTCACTGATTATGCAGTGAGATTCCACAGCATGTGTTACGAGCCTGCCATGTGCTTTGCTGCCTTCTTGAAAACCAGCTATCTGTCAAGGTTGAGAGTTAGAAGACATCTTTTCTTCTTCGCCACCCGTCATTTCTCAGATTTCAGCATTCACCAGAGAGCACATGCAGTTTTCAACTGGTCATCTTGTCCCTTCCGTTCTTAAAACGAGTGCAGACATTTTAGAGTTTGCTTTTACGGACATTTTATGGACAAGTCACTGGAACACACTGCTCCACAAGACATTCCATCAGTTGGTGTTTTAATCATGGTGGAAAACGCTTTCAAACACGTCACTGACTGCAAAAGCCAAAGCATGTGATTTACGTCATTTTCATACTCATCAAGCCATTCAGTGAGTCATTGTGCCCTGTGGATGAGGGCATTGTTATCCTGGAAGAGACCACTCCCATCAGGATAGAAACGTTTCATAGTGTAAAGGTGATCACTCAGAATAACTTTGTATAGATTTTCCCCTCTATCAGGCCCAAACCAGGAAAAAACTCCTACAGCATAACCGAATTTCTATACAGTAAATGAACATCTTCTAAAGAGAGAGAGAGAGAGAGAGAGAGAGAGAGAAAGATTTTCAATGAATAGAGAACATTCAAAATAATGTGAAGCAAATAAACTTTCAAATTAATTAAATGAAAACTTTCTATATATCAAAGAATCATATAAATAGCAGTAGATAAAAGGTTTAGACCTAAATTCTATCAGTATTTGCCCTTGCCATTTGCCCATTAGTTTTTCTTCTTATTTATCTTTTAATATTCAGGAAATGCGTCAATATGGTTGAGTTTGTTCTTGTAAAAAGTTCTACATCTCATCATCCATATAACGTCAGACATATGCAGCAATGTTACTTACATGTACATGTAGAACTTCTTGGCAGAGTGGTTTAGGCTCATTATCTTGATTTTTTCCCAGTCACACCATGTGGATATATTTTTATGCAGTCATTACTTACATTTACAGCATTTGGCAGACATGACTTACATTTTTATTTTAATTTAGATACAACTGAGCAATTGACGGTTAAAAGCCTTGCTCAGGGGCCCAGCAGTGGTGGCTTGGTGGACCTGGGGTTTGAACTCCAACACCTTCACCACTTACATCCCCACATCAGAATTAATGATGCTTTCAATAAACACACATCATCAACTTCAGATGTTGTCTTCACATGTCTCAAATCTCCAAACTCCTATCATGCTTCAAAGCATGTTTCATTGTTTCGATGGCATAAATGCTGACCTTCGTTACCTTAGCCATTTCTTGTGTATAAACCAAGGCTGCAACTCTTTTCTGCAAGCTGATTAGGGAGTGGTACCAAAGTACTTTTCAACTAATCAACTGTCCTTCTCTTCAAATATATTGCTAAGATTCTCCGTGGAGGCCATTTGAGTGCATCTTCAGTCTCTTTTCATCTTGAGATTGGATCACTGCAGTCTTTTCCTCCGTGCCATCAGACTAATCCAGAGTGCAGCTGCAACTTCTCCCAAATCGCCCTATTGCTGCGGCTGTGCAGCAGAGTTCGAATTATCATATTATCATATACAAAGCCTGATTTTCACCAAAATCTAATTCTACTGAAGCAATTTACTACGAAAATGTAATATCTGTAAAACATTCTCTTAACATTAATTAAATGGCTCTTACCACAGAGCTGTTAGATTAGCAAGAGCAATAAAATGCACAGTATGTACAAGTATTTCTCCAATGCTATTGCATTAATTTGTCATTTTTGTATGAATTCAATTATTTTGAGCTGAGCTGAAAATGAATCAAACTTGTATCACACAGGAATGTATAATGTGATGATTACTGAGTAGTTTCATGCATTTATTACGCCATGTAATGCATTCAGGTCTTAATGTGAGACGAATGACTAGCATGATTAGAGTTTTTTGTATTGGGATGGCCTTTTGTTTAATTTGTTGTTGTTGTTGTTTTTTTAAATGAATGAATTTGTAAAGGGTAAAGGTGGGCTGTTGTCTTTTCACAAAGTGAAGACTTTTATTATAATGCATGTTAAAATCTTTAAAACCATTCAGTGGTAGTTTTAATAACCACTGAGTTGTTTTATATGAAATGTCCTATTTTGTACAAGGAAAAGTTTGTCATTTTAGAAAATGTTTAACTTGTGTGAAACTATGTGATTGTGTACTTTGTAATGATATTCCTCTGTTTGATAAGTCAGAGCTCATAAGATGGATAAAGGTGATGTAACAAAGTGAAGTGTACTAACTTGTGCACCTCCAGGGATTGATTCCTGCCTCCGCCCTGTGTGCACGGAAATTGCATGTTCCTGTGCAGATACTCCTAGCCCGAAGGATGAGTGGCATCTCTAAATGGTCTGCATGTGTATGAATGTGATTGTGTCCTGTGATGAGTAGCCCCTCAATCGGGGGTGACCTTGTGCCCTGTGTCCCACTCCAGGTTCCCTATTAGAATTAGAACTGAGGGCAAGATGCCTTTATTATCGCCACACATACATTACAGCACAGTGGAATTCTTTTCTTCGCCTATCCCAGCTGAGGGGTCAGAACACAGGGGCAAGTTGGGGTCAGAGCGCAGGGGCAGAGAGGGCCATGCTCAATTGCCCAACAGTGGAGCTTGATGGTGCTGAGGCTTCAACCCCGATCCTCTGATCAACAATTCAGAGCCTTAACCACTTGAGCCACCACTGCCCCTATAATAGATATCATCCCTATATAGGATGAGTGCAATAGAAAATGGATGAAAGGAATCTTCCACAAGTGGGATTTCATGTCAAAATATCATGTACATATTCTCAGCCAAACATTGCTCACAATGTCCAGTATCATAAACTCAAATGTTGAACTAATTTATGAGTTGCTCAGCCCCTGCTTATACAACTCCACTTGACTGTACTGTATATGACCATTCAAAAATTATAATCTGTGGTGTTTATGGAAATTCACACTCTCCTGTGTCACCCATTATTCAAAATTCACCCAAAATAAGGATAAGGTTCCCTTTAGAGTCTGGTTCCTCTCAAGGTTTCTTCCTCTTACCATCTAAGGGAGTTGTTCCTCACCACAGTCGCCTCAGGCTTGCTCATTAAGCATAAATACAAATACATTTAAATATAAGTCTAATGATAATCTTGACCTTTTTCTTTAATATTAATCATGAACTTTCTGTACTCTATTTCTTCGATACCATCATATTATCAAAAAACATTAACTAGATTCACCATTCACACTACCCTATAAGTGTTCCTGCTGTTCTGAGAATGGTGCACCACATGGGTGCGAGCAAAGTGGGCTACCCTCATAGAGTATTACTACAAATTCACACTGCTTGCATAGTTAGTGTTTTATGGCAGTGTAGAAATGTGACTTACTGTGTGTATATGTAGTTTGGGATTCAGGAAGTGGCAGAGAAAGCATTAAAGCAAATAAAACTATTAAAACATTATTCAAGCGTCGGTGGCTGGACAGATGGATCGAAGTGATACGCATACCCAGGTGAAAGCGGCTGTAAACTTGTCATATCAACGCCGGAATCGACGTTAAACTCCAGTTCACAAAATGCATCCTCTAAAACAAACACACTCCTTGTCACGCTCTAATTCACCCGATTATTGATTGTTTGTGCCACACACACACACACACAATAAAATCAAACAGACAATCAATGCAACGCATCCTCCGGTGTTTCACTGATGACACACCAATCCTTGTTATTTTTTTATTTTCTATTTTTCCATATCTTCCTTGGTTAATGGTGTTGAAATCTGGTTTAGTCCATCACCTGCCCCTGACCTGTTTTTGACCAAGCTCTTTTATATCTGTTTGTTTTTGTCGATTTTGAATACATCGTTTATCTTCAACTACAGCCGTCTCTCTGCTGCTTGACCAGACTAATATGTCATGAGCTCATTCGTCGGATATTGTTATAGATGCCTTGAGGAAACTGACTAAAGTCCTCTCGGGCGAATCTGAGGAAAGTTGTCTATAGTTTATGCCTTGATAATGACAAAAATATATTCGGTATTTTGGAATGATTCAACATAGTCAGTGGCGCATGGTTTATTCCACTGTTCTGTATGAAAAAGCATTACCAGTAATGAGCAGCTCTTAAACACGACACTCAGCCTGGGCGTGAAGGCGGATATTTTACGAGTCGTTAGTTAAGGATTTGTTAAATAGGATCGAACAAAAAATTAGAATGTTTTAGAAAGCTGTAATTGTATTCAAGCCTGCTTTGTTTAAAAAAGAAGAAGAAAAAGCTTTACAAAATACAGCATTGTTAGTCTAGATTATGCTGAAAAATTCAATTTTTCATGACATTACATCTACAATATGGAAAAAAGATTTTAACGGCAGTTAAATAAATATTTGTTATTAAATATGGTCAAGCCTTGGTCATCTGAGGAGCTGAAAAGACAAAGGCGATTATCAATAACATTTTAAAACAGGGGCTGAGATATCAATCCCTGTGTCCCAATTCACCTTCTATGCATCCTAAATAGTATCTGAGATCAACATTTGTGTGCCCCAGATGTGTAGTATGTTGAAATGAGTATCCAGATGCTACTATTGCCCACATAGTACAATTCCTTGCATGGGAAAGGTATAAATGACAAGAGGAAAAAACATAAATCAAGGGAATGGTAGATTAAATGACATAGTCTAAATTATATAAGGAATAATGCTGAAACGCAACAAGGAGTTAATTTACAGTGACAGTGTGTGTTACTACACAACAACCTTCCCTTTTATTACGTGACCTGTTATTGACCGGTATTTCCCAGGACACGCATACCATTTTGCTTCATACTCAAAAGTATTCAGAAAAAGCACATAGTTCATAGGTGAATTAGGAGCAAATGTTATGTAATTATACGATGTTGGCTGTGATAAGCACCCTCAAGAAATTTAATAAGGTCTATGGTCAACTACTCAGATAATATCTGCTCAGCAGTCAGCCTGCGCTGGTGTCTTTTCATTGGCGGATAGAGGGGGCAAAATACAATGCATGGATAGCAAAAGATAGTCAGTCTTTATAAACCTATAATGTCTATTGAGGATCTGATACTTTGATGCTACTTTCACATTCACCAATGTGTTTTTGCATTGTTTCACTGTCCACTGCTTTGTATGAAAAAAGCTAAACATGCCCTAAATATGCCTTAGCTGGGCTTGACGTTTTATGAATCGTTAGTTATGGATTTGTTAAATAGGATTGCAGCGCTCCTATTCCAATGATCCGTCTTTTAACTGCTAGATGGGGTAGAAGGGGCCAATACGTTGTGCCAGATAGCAACAGAAAAGCTTCAGTCAAAGATCGTACACCTGTAAAGACCATTGTGCATATGCTACTGTGACGGATTGTATCATTAACTAATTCCTGTAAATTCCTCCCAACAGTCTTGCCATTTTTCAGTCTCTTTCTCTTCCTACATGGTAAAATGTGCTTCTCCCTGACCTGAGAATGGACAGAGCTCAGATGAGCCACATCCTGTTTAATGTACCTGTAAAATATGCAAGTACAATTAGGGAGGTTCTAAAAAAATGGAGTGTGAGTTGCCGACAACAAATGATACACACTTCACACAATTCAAATTAAAATATCTCACACACACACACACACACACACACACATGCAGTACTACGTAAAGTGAAATGCTTTTCAGAACTGTCCAATTATACCTTTCCCCAAAGCCTCTATAATTGTTGGAACCTAAATCCAACCCAAAATAGGTGTCTTCTAAGGAGCAGTATGACTATTTGCTGTTCATTTCCCAAGTTTGAATCCAACAGCAAACTCATCACTAAAATTAAAAACAAATAATAACACAAATCACAGAAACATCAGGGTGATAGAAACTCTGCTAATCTACCGTCCTTCATGTCTGCCTCTCCTTTTCCTGACCTCTTTTTTTTTTTCCCCCTTAAGATCTTTCAACTGCGAAAAGAACATGGCCTGCTTTTTAACATTTTTTAACACTCAGGAGATTAGTGTCATCAAGGCGTTTCATTTTTGATGTTCATGCATTGTGCACACATGTCATGAGGTATTGTGCAGCTGGAGAGAAACTTTCAGAGGTGATTTTCACAGTCTCATTGAGAGCTGGATTGTATAATGTGAGCAGTACCCTACAGATGACAAGCTTTCTTTTGTGGCACAGTGTAAGCCTCATTTAAAACTGTAGACCCCTGACCGAGATCATCCACACAACACTGATGTTAATGTAATTGCAAAACCCATAATTGAACTCACACAAATTAGTCTATCCATCATTCTCATAAATACCACACATATAATTAGAATCACTTGGAAAACATTCTTTATATTATTATATATAACATATATATATATATATATATTTTATGAAAAAAGAAGATTTGAAAACCTCAGGCTTTATAATATTTTAAACTTTATCACATGGCAGACTTTATCAAATGCTAGGCTTCCTATTGCAATTCCCAAGTTTTGATTCACCATGAAAATTCAGCCGGGAAAGTTATTACAAGGAATGGGGCATGTCAGAGAATGTAATGAATCATTTCAATGTCTAGTTTTTAATTTCTCCCCATTTTATACAAATTAGGCAGTACATATTTATGGCAACACGAAATCTTGCATGATAGTATCTTCCCACTTCCCATTTCAGTTCATTTAGTAATTGGAAATGAAAATGAATGAACTAAATGTACACAGGGGTTTATTCCAAAAAGTTTATTCCATTGTGTTTGCCCCAACTTTCTAGGCTAAAACCATTACTATAGTAGTTTTAGCATTATTATAGTAATTAGGTTAGCATTACTATGTTAGCGTAGAGTAGAACTATAGTAGTGTTAGCATGCCAATTGGTACTTTAGCACGGACATGGCTTTTCAGCAATATAACTTTTGGATTTTTGGATGAAAAGGAAGAAGGGATGCCAGTTTTACCAGAAGCACCATTAACAGAAATGTCCAAAAAATCCATGTGAGTTAGCTATCCAATGTGCAACAAGTGTTGCTTAAGGATTTATTTCCCCTAAGTAAGAAGAAATAAACAGAACATTTAGCCATATTGTGTCTGAATAAATCTCAATATCACACTCACTCATAAATGCAGTTATACTGACTATCTGTGATTTTGTGTAGGCATGTCCCTACAGCCATGTTGGTGTTCAGTATAAACTTAGTTTTGCTCAGTTGATATTGCTTATACATGTCATGAACCTGTGGGAAAATCAAAATAGTGTGCAAAAACTTCAGCACAAAAATTGCCCAGCTACCAGTAGGGATGTGCCCAGGTGATCAGTTTTGACATGCAGGCTTGGGTGTACATATATTTTGTGACTGGATAACACAGAGTATAGCTTTCCTGTGTTCCTGATTTCTCCTGGTTGATGTCATAGGGGATGTGGAAAAAGATGCCCACAGATAAGAGCAGAGTTGTCCAACCTTATCTGTAAAGGGTCAGTGTGGGTTTTTGTTCCAGTGAAAACCTGCACCCACACTGGCCCTTTCTGGCTAAGATTGGACACCCTTGGGTAAAAGTGTAAGGGGATGTCCTTGATATTTTGAGAACACTGCTCCCACTTGTATTTTAGAGCAACCGCTTGGATCTTTGGTGAATGAGAGCAAAAGATCAGGATGTTTCAGGAGGGCTTGGAGTGCATAGTGCCTCTGTGTAATAAAGAGTGAAAGGAGCCACAATGGAAGTGAAGTTACAAATAAAATATCTGTAGAATTGGACAAAAACCTGGAAATTTATTGACTTCATGGTTTGGGAAACTATTCACTGAATAACACCGCTCAATTTATCCTAATTTATGAGGACACCCCTCATATATTAGAACTCACATATTACATACCCCTTATCTAAAATATGTTACAGGAATAAGTGATGGTAAATACACCAGGATGCCATGAATGTACTTTATAAATTTCCCTAGGAAATCCTGGAGGACATCATTAATCAATGCCTAGAGGGGCACTGACAAGTCCATATAGCTTAACTAGATATTCACAGTGGCCAGAAGGGGTGCTAAAGGCTGTTTTTCATTTGCAGATTTTCAATGCTAATGACAAGAAAGGACATGACCGCTTCTTGATCCTGATAATCAATGCAAGGTAACATCTCCTTTCCCTTTTTTGCACAAAGATGACTCCCGCTAGCTAGTGAATAAAACTTTGGCAGTGTGTTGCCTTTGGATGGAAAGAAGGCGGATTTAAGTAGCAGGCAACAAGTGATGATTCTCACCCATGTGAGCTCCATTAGCTCTGTCTTCATCTGGCTCACAGCATTCTTCTGAAAGAACTTGATGTGATCACACACAGGTAAAAATGATCCGAGCCAAACTCTCCGTCCTCAGCCGACGTTTCCCCACTCCCCCTTCTGCCACAATGACCTTATTCTTCCGTGAAATGAACACAAACGAGGCAAATTTGGACCCACAACTATATTTGCTGGTGTTTAAGGCTTTCACAGGGATGATAGAAACTAGGGTTGACTCACCATATCAGTGTGTGGTGGATCTGCATGTGCTTTTCAGGCTGAGGAGCCTGATGTTCAGAGGGATGTGTTTCACACTGTGTGTTGGCTTGAGTAGGTGTGATTTTGTAAGGATGATTCATTTGTCCGGTGTGGAATGGCTATCGTGATATGCCAGTTAAGTGAGAAGTCCCTGACAATAAGTCACGACGAGGCTTTGCCTGTGAATAGAGAGATCAGCTGTGTGATAATGGAATTAGTATCAGCATTAGATTTCAGTAATCAACTGAAAAGTGTGTTTAGTGCTGTGTGAATGGAAACTAGCTGCTGTTACCTTTGATAGTTATTGTCTCTTTAAAGAGTTAGCTAAAGCAGCTGAATCCAGTCATCCAAAAAAAAAAAAAAAGAAAGAAAGAAAGATATTAACTTCTTTGTGATTATTACAGTTTCAAAAAATGTGGCTTAATTCATCTTACCTTGGATCTACGAAGGATCATTAACGGTTAAAAGTGTTCACCATGATTTTAAGAAGATTTGCTGCACAGTGTTTGCATGGTCCAGACTCTGATCTCATTTATCTTAATACATTTTTTGCTTGTTCATTATTGACTTTTTTTTTTATCTTGTCTAATTGTGAATAAACTCTGGCCTGCACTCATGTCACTTACTCTGTGAGACACGACAGGCCCTGATTATGATTCTAAATAGAAAGGTTGTGTGCAAATGTTTGCATAAGCCAATCCCAGATCAAATCCTTTTGGAAACATTTCAGACGTACAGCTTTTCTTTATACTCACTTGGGTATGTTGATCATTTGTTAACTGCAAGCTAACCTGAATTCTACACAGTCACTTATTTGTTGCGGCAAAGATTTGTTTAAAATACACTATTTTTGATGCCTTACCCCGGATAATAGAAGCAATTACAGGTTAGTTAATTAAGCATATACACAGATCAGGCATAACATTATGACAGTTGAAGTGAATAAGACTGATGATCTCCTCATCATGGCACCTGTTAGTGGGTGGGATATATTAGGCAACAAGTGAACATTTTGTCCTCAAAGTCGATGTTAGAAGCAGGAAAAATGGACAAGTGTAAGGATTTGAGCGAGTTTGACGAAGGGCCAAATTGTGATGGCTAGACCACTGGATCAGAGCATCTCCAAAACTGCAGCTCTTGTGGGGTGTTCCCGGTCTGCAGTGGTCAGTATCTATCGAAAGTGGTCCAAGGAAGGAACAGTGGTGAACCGGTGACAGAGTCATGGCTCAATGATGGACATGGGGAGAGAAGGCTGACCCGTGTGATCCGATCCAACAGACGAGCTACTGTTGCTCAAACTGCTGAAGAAGTTAATGCTGGTTCTGATAGAAAATTACACAGTGCATAACGGGTCAGGGCTGTTCTGGCAGCAAAAGGGGGACTAACAATATTAGACCGGTGGTCATAATGTTATGCCTGATTTGTGTATGTATGCATAACCTCGTAAAGGTCTATGTCTGTTTTACTTTTTTTCCGGGGGGATTGAAAGCAGGTTCATGACATGGCTCATTTCCATTTAGCGACGCCCACCAAACTCCTTAAAAGGTCAAGTGCATAGAAACCTGGAAACACAAAATAACTGAAACAGCAGAAGCTGCACTTTGACTCACCTCTATGCCAATAGCAAAATTTCTTTTTTTGCAGTGTAACAGCAGCTGAAAAGGTCAAAAGCTAGAGACAAATTACAGAAAAGGTGATTTTCTGTAATTTGGTATGAAGTAAGCAAAATGTTCACGCTATTTTAAAATTGTTTTTAAAAAAATGTCTCTGTGAATGAGCTGGATCTAAAGTATTGCTCAGCGTTTAAAGAAGATGCCATGGCCTGTGGGGACTGATTTACAATCCAGCTTTTATCCTGACATGCATTAAATCTTCCATCAGCTAAGGCATTTGTTTAAGCTATTCACCATCAGACCACCCTCCTCCTTTTATACGCCACGTTTCTTTTGTCTTAATTACATTTCCTATGGATTTTTTTTTTTAATTAATAGAAATAATATAAAACGAATAGATCATGTTATTGATCATGATCATGATTATAATTATCATCGTCATAGTTTGAGGACATGTTTTTAATAGACTCCAAAGCTCTTCTGTAAATTGCTCTGAATTAGGGAATCTGCTAAATGCTGTAAATGTAAACAAATAAGCAATTTACACTCGCAAATAATATGATGTGTAGTGGACTAGTTAAGCTTAATATGAGTCTTATGTGTAAATTTAAGTAGGAGTAGGATACAAACTGTTTTTTTCCTGAAATTACAGGGTTTTGTGTAAATGCTTCTATAAACCATTAAACACACAAGTTCATTTTATATCCACCTTTAAAAATAAAGCCTATTATGTACAACCTGTATGGTCAAAAGCATACATAACAGAGTTTCTGGACCATTCGAAGAAGAACAGTTTGTCCTGCTTAAATTAAAATATCCTAATAATGTGCCACTACATGGCTGAAAGTTTGTGGAACCCCTGACCATCACACCAAATGTGTGCCTTCCCCAAATTTTACTACGAAATGTAAAGTACAGAATTTTCTAGATTATCTTTGTATGATGTAGCCGTACAATTTCCCTTCACTGGAACAAAGGGGTCGATCCTGAATGTGTTTCGAGCACGGAAATTGCCCAGTGCACAAAGCAAGCTCAGTGAAGCCATGGTGTACCAAGGTTGGAGTGGAAGAACTGGAGTGTCCTTGCTGAACATCTCTTGGATGATCTGGAACACTGGAACCTCCTCATCCAACATCAGTACCTGATCTCACGAATGCTCTTATAGCTGAATAATCCCAATCCCTATAAAAATCTAGTGGAAAGCCTTCGCAGAAGAGTAAGGGCTTATTATAACAGTAAAGGGGGAATAAATCTGGAATGAGATGTTCAACAAACACATGTGGGTGAGCCACGGACCTTTACATGCAATAAATCAACCAAATACAAATAAGTTCTGATGAGCGATAATGTTCATTTTACACAATTAATCACATCATGTCTATTCTCATTCCTCAGTTCGGGTTAATGTCTGTGCATCTTCTCTCTCTCGTATGTTCGTATGGAGTTCCTGTATCCTCCAAAGGTCAGGATGCAGTGTGAATGCGTATGGGAATGTTTCATCATCCCACTGCTCCTGGGATAGGCTCTGGGTCTATTAGGATCTTGACCAGAATAAAGCAGATAGTGAAACTTGAGGAGGCTGAATGAATTCATTTTCTCTGTTCGCTCTAAGATGGATAAAAAGTTTTCACTAATAGTTAGGTTTTACTGTATTTAAGTATTTGGCGGTGTTGCAACTTCAGGACATCTAACTAATGCATTTTTTTAAATCCAGATTTTATCTTAACAGTTAGGATAAAAAAAATAGAGGTATATCTGTGTGAAAAGTATTATTGCCGGGGTATGGTACTCGGATGTAACGGTAATGTGCCGTTTCCTCAGGAGGGCGCCATCGACTCGCCTTTTTGTGCGTGTGTGTGCGTGCGTGCGTGCGTGCGTGTGCGTGTTCGTGTGTGTATGAGAGAGAGAGAGAGAGAGAGAGAGAGAGAGTTTTGGAGGGAGAAAAAGCGCAGCTGGGAGAGACAGGAGAGAAAAAACTCGTTTGATCCGCGGGTCCTGACGTCAGCTGGAGCGGCTCGGGCTCGCGCACACGCTGCGCGTAAACTCAGCATCAGCTCTAGCAGAACAGCGGCGGCTAATGGGCGCAAGAGCGCGCGCGACTTCTCCAAAGGCACTACACGGATATCAAGCGCCGCGAACAACCGGAATAACAATGAACGCAGTGACTTTTCTACTTGTTCTTGCTATGGGGATTTGCGGGGAAAATCTCGAAGGGCCAACAGGTAATGCACGTTTCATCATACACATGTTTTGTCACCCAAGCAGCGAGACGGCGCGAAGTGCGTTATCGAAACCGCATTACTTTATTGCCTGTTTGATTACAAGTTTGCACAAGTTCTTAGAAACACGGAGGATGTGGTGTTCAGCATTGAAGAAGTTTGTTAGCCGCACTGCATACATTTGGAATGATGGTTATTATAATTTGGAGCTACTGTGTGCGCATTGTTATTATTGTGACTTCCTCACATCGTGTCGGAGGCAGTGGTCCTGATGCTGGCGAAACACACTCATCCCCTTTTTCTTTTACTTCTTCTCTTCATGTCTAATTCCGTGTAAAGAGCTGAGAAGCTGTTAATACTGTATCACAAGTGACAAGTTCTCATGACCACTGTTTTATAATTGGAAGTCTCTCTCTCTCTCTCTCTCAGAGAAAAGAGAGAATAAATGCTTCGAACTTCCTGGACCCCCAGAACTCTTTGCCAATACTAATTACTTGTAGCCTACTTAGAAATTCAAATATGAGGTCACTCTGATTCATGACTTTTAATCACTCCATCACTAATCACTGTAATCACTGTGAGACCAAGCACAAAGCTTTAATCACTGATGAGAGCCTCGACTGAGCAGCAGACAGCAAACTTGCACACACCTCCAGTGCAAAGCTAGGCAATTTGGGCACAAGGCTCTATCGGTTAATATTTGGAGAGTTTATAAAAAAATAAGTCATATTCTGATTTAGAAGCAGGAGCGTGACTCTGGTTTTCGGTTTCTCTCACAGCTGTACAGCACAGAACTAAGTAAACAAACAACAATGACAGCAAATTGGTAGCAGGGAAGCAGTTTGTACCTAAGATGAAGGATGAGAAATTAAGACATGTGTGTAACAATTAGCTTACCTGTGGAAGATGTTGAATTGCACAGTCGAAGAGAGAAAATATTATTGACAAAAGTCATGTTAATCATATTGCTGGCTGGAGATCTGGCTATCTTTAAGCTTACAGCTGGAGTGTTGCCTTCCCAGTTTCCCAGAAAAGACGAAGAGCAACATACTTAACATGCTCTCATCTATAGGAAGTAGCTTGGCACAATTTTCAGGATGAATAAATTAACAAAGAAATAAAAAGACGGGTAAAAACAAAACAAAACAAAACAAAGGATCAGAATTATTTCACCAAACGCAGCCATGCCATATTGACAGTGAATTTTAATTTGATTTATTTTTTAATTTTGTGCAATTCTGACACACAGTGCTATTAAAACGTAAAACCCTGCTGAATTAAATGTAAATAATCAAATCATGTCCAGTGGTTTAAGTTCAAGATCTATTTCATGTTGCCTGTAGAATCAGTGAAATAATTAAATATATAAACAAATACAAAATAAAAAAAGAATTTTAATACTTATTAAATGAATATTTGCAAATATTATTATATGAAATGAAATGTGTTTATTATTATGTAAATCTATCTATCTATCTATCTATCTATCTATCTATCTATCTATCTATCTATCTATCTATCTATCTATCTATCTATCTATCTAATATATAAATAATTAATTTTCGTACCATTTATTCAGATAAGCTCAATTTTTCATTGTTATTATTTATTTTTGCTCAAACCGCCCATGTTTATTTATTTATTTATTCACAAGTATTTCTCCATAAGTTATACATGAACACATAAAGCATTCTGTACAGAAAAGCAATAGGAGCTGTTTGTTTGCTAAGTATTTAATTACCCAACTTATTACAGCTAATATTTCTCTCTGCATGCTCGTGCACTTTAATTGCTTTGCTACTTCTGCCAAATCACAAATATACTCCTCCACTTCAATCAAGTTATTTCACACTTAATGAATGTCCTCTGGTTCTAATTGGTAGGCCACTGGTTCTTGAGAAATGCTGTGGTTCTTTAATGGGCCCTTTGTGCTCTTCTCTATCTACATCTATGGGATTGGGGAAGGCAGGATTAATCAGTGACTTGGTGACATTCAGACTTCATCAAGCATCACCCAGAGCGAAACAGTATTTCCTACTAGCAGGAGACACGCTTATGGTGAGGGAGAGGAATCGAGGAATGGATGCTCTTGCAATTACTTTCAGCTTATTAGCCCGTGCAGGCGAAGCGGCTTCTGTGCTTTTTGTTTTACTTTCTGTAAAAAGGTATAGCAGAGAACACGCAGGATAATAAATGAAAGTGATGCATTATCTCTCTCTCTCTCTCTCTCTCTCTCTCTCTCTCGTTGCTTTGTGTGTACCTAAACGTTGGATTATTTTAATGGCTTATTTTAGTTAAATCAGCATTAAGTGTAAATTAGGTCTTTCCATGCACATTAACTGGGCAATTGCTGTGGGGTGATTATGAGATCAGGCTTAAACCATGCTGCCTTGACTGTCTGTTTGTGTGTCTTTGTGTGTGTGTGTGTTGGGCCAGTGATTGGGTGCAATAAAGGTCAGACCTGATGTTCCCAGTTGACCAGACCAGTATAAAATTGTATTAGAGCTATATTCAAGGACACACAGGCCACTAAAATTCAACCTAGAATAAATAAAACAGCTAATCAGCTTAAAAGCAGGACGCACTTCGCTATACAGCTAATGTGGAGAAGCTGTGAAGCAAGGGATGGATGCACTTACCACTGTAATTTTATCATGGAATGTTGTTTATTACATTCTGCTAAGTGTATGAAAACATGTTCAAGCGAACAAGTGTTAATCTATCTATCTATCTATCTATCTATCTATCTATCTATCTATCTATCTATCTATCTATCTATCTATCTATCTATCTATCTATCTATATATCCATCCATTTTCTGTTACACTCATATAAATGGTTGCTGGAAATTGAGTTTACTTTTACTTTGGAAACTCAATAGAGTCAACTGTTAGATTGTGTCAGTCTTACTTTGGCCAGTGAGACACAAAGGTAGGTAAAGACGTGCTCATACTGCATGATCTTACACATTTATATGGCATCAGTCTCACATTAGTCTTAATTGCCAGTCCAGTGGATAAGCAGTGGGTACAGGGTCTCATGCCTTACTGGTCTGGTAGATTCATATGACTTCATGACTTTATGTTTATGTACAATATATTCTAGCTTTCGTCTATGCTCATGTGATCTGGGAAAAAATGTAGATTCGAATTGATTCGACTGGTGGGCAGTGGGAGCTCAGAGTTTAAGAGGAAGGATTACTGTTCAGAGCTGACCAAGCTGCCACTGAGCACTGGGCCCTTGAGCAAGGCTCTTAACCCTAAACTGCTCAGTTGTATGAAATGAGTTAAATGTAAGTTGCTTTGGAAAAGGATTCACTAAATGCTGTTGTAAAGTGTAAATGATTTGATTTCCGAAACACAACAAAACAAAACAATGATCCATGACACTGGATCATCAAATGTGGAAATGCCATCTGTGCACTGGGTAAAGTCAGTCTCATCATCCTTTAAGAATACCACCAAACCACGTGACACTCTGGTTGAACGAGCTTCTGATCGACTCTATCATACCCAGCATGAAGTCTCATTCCGAGTTTACTGACAATGATACTAAACCTTTGTAGACCATGTGTGTCTGGTTTGTTCAGCTTTGTTAAACTTGACATATATAGAGTAGCTGGGTATTTTCTTAAAGTAAGCTCGTCAGCCAGTTCTCACGCTACTATAAATTGCATGCAGCTAGTGATGTCATCTATACCCAGATGTACTGGTTTTATTTTACTTTTTACATAAACAGCCTAGCACTATATCCCCACATGTTTCTATTACAGGCTCCACCATGATCCTGACTAGGATAAGCAGTTACTGAAGGGATCAATGAAGGATAAATTCTCTGCAAAATGATATCTTGTGCAAATTGTCACGAAGTGGACAGACGAGACAAGTTCAGGTTCAGTGGTTTTATTAAAACCAGTGCAGCAGACAAAGGGCTAGGCTATACCCAGAAACGTCAGGCAGACTAAAGGTCAGGCGATCGGCAAGCAGGCATAAACTAGACATGACTAAATCGATAAACGTGAAGGAGTCTGTGGTTAAACACTAATCAAGACAGGCAGAGAACAAAGGATTGGCGTCATCAGAGACACAAAGCTGGAGGGAGATTTCTCATAGAGCTCGAAAGACACTGACCATTTCAGACTTGATTAAATGAGTCCAAGTAGATGTCGACTGAACGAATCTCATAATGAGAAATTTTAAATAAAGTTGTCTAAATGTAGGATGTTTTCACTTGCTGGATGATTCAAGAGATTTTTTTGTGGGGTCCATTTTGTGTGTGTGTGTGTGTATGTCCTCCGTGTGCTTCAAGGGTTTCCTCTGGGTACTCCAGTTTCCTCACCCAGTCCAAAGACATGCATTATAGGCTGAGTGGCATCTCTGAATCATCCATAGTGTGTGAATGGATGAGATTGTGCCCTGTGATGGGTTGCCCTGTGTGTCCCCTGCCTCATGCTCAAGTCCCCTCGGATAGATTCCAGGTTCCCCATGACCCTGTGTAGAATAAGTGCTACAGAAAATGGATGACTGGATAGTAATAGGAGGTGCTCTGTTTGCTTTTTGGTCCTCAGTGGTTTGCTCCAGTAGCAAGATGAAATCTCTGAAATCTCTGTTTACTGACCTCCAAAATAAAAGCATGGTTTCGAACATTTTCCTGTACAAACAGAGAAGGTAATATGCTCTTATTTATAGAGATGCTGCTGCATATAGCTCACACAGACCACATGCTGTGCACAGTGCTGCATTTCTCTGGTACGTTTCCAAAAATAAGCTTGGAATTAATTAAAAAATAGCAGCTTTTGTGAAAGAAAATCAATCTGGGAAATCATGCAGGTATTAAAAATGAGACTGTTTTGGAATTTAATAAATCCCAAGTATTTCTGATAAAAAAATGTATAAGATGGCTATGATATGATATAATTTCTGAATCAAAAACTTGCTCACATGACCACAAAAACAAACAAACAAAACAGAAGCATCACTCCTGTTACAGACCACGCCCACTTCCGGCGTAAATCCAAATCCGAAACCAGATACAAAAATTTTGAGCACTTATATATACAGATCTCCCTCTGTCTCTTTTTCTTTTCTCCTTCTTTCTTTTTGTTGGTCTCACTGTAATTTAATCATGGCATATTGTGTATGACATCTTGCTAAGTGCTCGTGACATCTTTCCGTACAAGAACTGCTATATCAGTAGAGTGTATGAAAACATCTTCAAGTGAACCAGTGATAATATTGTGTTCTGTGTCAATTAAATCTTACTCAAGTGTGGATTATTGTGGCGCACTACAGAGAGAAATAATTATCATTTATCATATAGTTTGATGTACAATGTTATCATTGATGTCATGCCAAATTCATAATTCCATCCATCCATCCTACACAGGATTCCTGGGAGCCTGAAGTCCATCCCAGGGGACTTGGGGTACACAGTCCTATGGTGATAAGTTGGGGGTTGGGACCGTGGAGATGGGTGTACAACACAAGATACACAGGGTACAACAGGGTACAATCACACTCAGAGATACACTATGGACAATTTAGAGATGCTGATCAGCCTACGATGCATGTGTATGGACTGGGGAACCCAGAAGAAATCCTCAAAACATGGGGAGAAGTTACAACACACAGGAGATGGTGGGAATTAAACCCCCCGAACCCACAACCCTAGTGGAGTAAGGCAAAATTAAGTCACTGTGCCCCCCCCCATACAAAATCAATCGATAATTCAAATGTATGAATGAAATGTCCAAAACCTTAATGCATCATTTGGAATTTTGAAATGTAGAGCCTACACACAAATCATCCAGTATAGTGATGTTAATGCACAGAGAGCATCCCTGCCAATTCATCCCTTCCTCTGCATTTTTCCTTTGAGAGCTCCACAGGAAGTGACACGCACAGCCGTACAAGAGGGCACTTTGGGTCCTTCAGTCTGTCAACAGTGCTTCTTTGTCACCGGCAGGGAGTTATTCCTCAGCTGGCTCTATACCAGCAGGCACAATCCTTCACTACCTGCACAAGAATATCTGCAGTGACCCCGCCCAAAATGTAAATACCTAAACAGCTCTGCTCTCTGCTGTAGTTTTGGCTACAGAGTTATCAAACTTTCATGAAAACTTAGAAGGCAAGTCCAAGGACAAAAATGTTCTCAGCAGTGCCAGTTCATCCACGTCTAATCCTGACACCGTCATCTGTAACCGTCTCTAATGAAAATGTGTTGTTATACTTGTGAACCACTGTTACATAAATAGGTCTGATATATAACACTACGGATTATTGACTGACTCTCTAAATGGGCTGCACTAGCGGTTTGTTATTGTGATGCCAGTTTTGGCACCGGTTGTGACAGATATACCGAGCCAGGAAACAACTTTCCAACTCGCACTAGCAAATATACCTGTAAATGGCTGCGCTTCAGCTGCTTTGGCAACGGGTGAGAGTTTTAAGCAAAGTGAGGGCAGGGATTTTAAGCAAAACAATGTCAGTGAGATTAAAGTATAGCGATTTCAATTTGCACAAAATATTGTGCCGTAGAAAAATGCATGTGGTGCAAAGACCATGATATGTCTGCACTGCTCTCTGTTCAATAGTAATATGACAGATTATAAATAAATAATCCCTATAAATACCTGGATGTAGTTTGTGATGCAGTATTTATGTACTAAGCCTTGTAGAAGCAGGATAAACACTTTAGTAAATATGTGTAAAACATAAATGAAATAAAAAAAAACATTGTAGTTTAATTTAATTACACTGAAAATCTAAAAGCAACCAATAATAATATAATATAATATAATATAATATAATATAATATAATATAATATAATATAATATAATATAATATAATATAATATAATATAATATAATAAACAATGCAGGATTCAAAAAATAGTTTGTTTACAAATTGTACAACTAGTATGGTAGATCATTTAGCACTTAATATTTAATAATAATAATATTCTTTTAGTGGTGCAGGGGGTAGAGGGGGGCATCCTCCGTGGTTGGGGTGCGATTCCAACCTCTGCCAGGTGTTTACATGATTTCTCTATGCCTTAGGGGTTTCCTCCAGGTACTCGAGTTTCCTTCCCCAGTCCAAACACGTGCATAATAAGCTAACTGGCATCTCTAAATTCCCTGAGGTGTCTAAGTGTGTGTATGCATGATTGTGTCCTCTGCCCTGTGAGGGGTTGGCATCCTGTCCAGTGTGTCCCTCGTTTTGTGCCCCAAGTCCCCAGGGATTGACTCCATGTTTCCTGTGACCCTGTGTGGCTGAATAGAAACTGGATGGATAGGTCCATTATAGAAAATATAAAGAAAGCTGTAATTAAATCAATAAACCAGTGTTAATTATCAAACTCTCCCAGAAAATCCATATAGAATGACGCATGAACAAGAGGGTGTTTTGGTTTACAAAGAGGTAGCATATTAGAAGAATATACATAACAGCACAACTTGGTTGGGGCAAGAGCACAGGGTCAGCCATGATACAGCACCCCTGGGGCAGAGAGGGCTAAGGGCCTTGCTCAGAGGTCCAGTGGTGGCAGCTTGACAGTGTTGGGGCTTGAACCATGATCTTCCAATCAACGATCCAGGGCCTTAACCGTTTGAGCCTCCACTACCCCCATATTAAATGTTTTATCATCTCCTCCACACACCTCCATGAGTTTAACCAGACACAGTCTGTAAAAAAGCAGCTCAGTAATAAGTGTTATGTTTCAGTTTATATAATAATGTAGAAATCTCATAGGTTAAAGTTTTTTGGGGGTTCAGTTTATTGGTGATGGACAGGAAAGCAGACACAATGTTTCTTCTGGCAGCCATATTTTCCCATGTCAACGTGTTTTACAGATAAGGAGGAGTTCACACTTTCCCCATTTCATCATTCTGCTGAAGGTGAAGATAAATTTATCCGTCCATAAGGCTTTGCCCTAGAACCTGACCCTTTCAGGTCATGCGGCACTGTTCAAAAAACACAGGAAATGTAGGACAGACCCATTTCATGGTTCTTCTCACATTATAATTGGTGTTATACAGTAATGGATTTACATTGTGCATGGATATTTACAGGTACGTCAGCAGCAGCCAGGGCTTAAAGCACACAACGACCTTGTTAACGTATTAAGTATTCGTCTGTGATATAAATACGATTTAAAAGTAAAACAGTTATTGCTATGTAAACAGTTACATGTCTAAAAGGGATAAATGATAATAGATCCTTGAGGGATTACTGTAAAAGTTTATAAAGCGTAAAATCTCAGGACAGCTGTCATATTAATACACAATTAAAATTACTCTGATTTATTAAAATTGCAAAATGAGGACAGATTTGAGCGCATGCCTTGAAAGAATAAGGGCCAATAATAATTAAAAAAACAGCTGTAGATCAATTTATTGGTCTTTGCATGAGTGCTGTGTATGAGTTTGGATGAACTGGACAGAAAGATTTTAATTTTATTGAATTGATTTAAATTTTATTTAAGTGGCAAACAATATTGTGCTTTCTGGACTGTGGCACGATACAGCAGCACTGCTCTTGTGTTCAGCAGCAATAAGGCAGATTATAAATAAATACACCCTATACATACACATATAGAGTTTGCAACACAGCATTTACTAACTAAACATATAGTAGATATAATGTACATATATATATATATATATATATATATATATATATATATATATATATATATATATGTTACCAAAACTGTTACTGGAGAACTGAAGAACTCAACATCTTGCCCCTAAAGACTCTAAATCAATTTGCCTAATGTGAGATCCAATTTGCATAATGTGAGATTATATAAAATATAATCAGTATATGAGAACAAAAATTTGGAAGAATGGTGAATAAATTTTAACCTAACCCTAACCCTAACCCTAACCCTAACCCTAGGGAGTTTGAAGAAATAATGTACTTTCCTCTATTTCTATTTCCTTTACATTTCCACATGCATCACCCAGTTTCGTTTTAAACAAATTGCAAGCTATGATTAAAACCTGCTTTGGCCAATAAATCGGATCAGACTGGCTGCTTTCACATAAAACTCAGCTTCAGCTAAACCCCAGCATTTTAATTGATTGCTATTGGTTGCACTGTATGTGCGGTTTTAATGGTATATTCTTTATGGGCTGTTAAGATTGTCAGAGTTTTGTCAGCTCCTGTACCTTCTTAGGCAATGACTGAGTAGCTGTCAGTAGCGAGGAAATTGCAGTCATCAGCTGTTCAGATTATGGATGTGGGTGGCCTGAAAGCAGGATGACTGACAATACTGTTTCTTAATTGTCTTTTCCATTTCCAAATGAATCACCGGAAAAAGAACGAAGCCATCAGGAGCTGACATACAACCTGTCTGGCAACATTTTACACAAAGTCTGCAATAACAGATATATAACAGGCAGCATAATATTACAGGGAATACCAATTAGACTGCATAAAAGTTCTTTTTAAAGCAGTGTTTCAGGTTGAATTTTTATATACAGTGATCTAGGCCTTATCTTACAACAGCCTTATTTATTTACTGTTTATTCTTTTAGCAGTGTGACTGAGAGAGAATTTTATTCTATAAAATGAAACAAATGAGGCTTATTTCTGTAGCTAAAGTGGACTATTATGGACTATTATGGAAAAAAGATAGAGCTTATCTTAAATATTTTTACATTTCTTGTAGTCTGGTTACATTTATTGAGCCTGGCAATGCTGTTTAAAATGTAATATTTGTATATTAGCTGTGATATTAGTTATATTTGAATATTAGGTGAGATATTATTACTTATATTTGTATATTAGGTGCAATATTTGTATATTAGACTGCTAATTGTGTTATGATGTCTGAAACGATGTGTTCTTGTGCTTCAACCGAAAAGGAAAATTCCTTGTAATTGTACTTATTTATTTATTTTTTAAAGAAAAATCAGCATAAAATAGGTTTGACATTTATGGCCACATATACGTTCGCGAAGAGGCGCAGCGTTGGCCACAAACATGCCTTTACAATGCATCTTGCATTAACCTTCAACTTAATAAGGCAGTAGCTCATTACATCGGCTGCTCCTGAGACTGCATATTAATCCCTGTATGAGGCACAAATTGTGGTTTAAAAGCCAATGTGAAGTGCAGGAAATGGACAACCATAGAGTTGTCAAAAAGCACGGCAATAAAAAAAAAAAAAAATCATGTTCAGAAAATAAGAGCTGCATGTGTTAGTACCTATTAAAAAAATAAAGAATTTTAACAGATTGAGTCTATTGGCTGGTACCATTAATGTTAGATCTGTGTTACAAATGTAGACAAATACTGGATACACAAATTATTAGCATGCAGAATTTGCCAGAATGGCTCAGTAACACTTTTAATGAAGATTTTATATATATATATATATATATATATATATATATATATATATATATATATATATATATATATGAAAAAGAATAAGAGACCACTGCCCAGATCTCCAGATTTGAACCCTATCTGGAACGTCATCAAGAGGAAGATGGATGGTCACAAACCATCAAGCAAAGCTGAACTGTTTGCTTTTTTGCAAAAAGAGTGGTATAAAGTTCTCCGACAGCAATGTGAAAAACTGGTGGAGAGCATGGAGCCAAAACGCATCGGGGCTATTCCACCAAATACTGATTTCTTAATGATATTTAGCCAAAGCATTAACACAATTTGTTTACAAATGATTTGCATTTTGTTCTATTTGAGTTATTAAAGCTCTGCAAATACTGCATGATCTTGGCTTATTTTGATGTGTTGTCATTTCCTTTAAATATACACTCGAAATAACAATAGTTATATATATATATATATATATATATATATATAAAACATATTGCACATGGTATTATACACTAATCAAGCATAACATTATGACCACCTGCCTATTATTGTGTTGGTCCCCCTTTTGCTGCCAGAACAGCTCTGACCCGTCATGCACTGTGTATTCTGACACCTTTCTATCAGAACCAGCATTAACTTCTTCAACAGTTTGATCAACAGTATCTCGTCTATTGGATCGGATCACACGGTCCAGCCTTCACTCCCCACGTGCATCACTGAGCCTTGGCCGCCCATGACCCTGTCACCGGTTCACCACTGTTCCTTTCTTGGACCACTTTTGATAGATACTGACCACTGCAGACCGGGAACACCCCACAAGAGCTGTAGTTTTGGAGATGCTCTGATCCAGTGGTCTAGACATCACAATTTGGCCCTTCGTCAAACTCGCTCAAATCCTTACACTTGTCCATTTTTCCTGCTTCTAACACATCGACTTTGAGGACAAAATGTTCACTTGCTGCCTAATATATCCCACCCACTAACAGGTGCCATGATGAGGAGATCATCAGTCTTATTCACGTCACCTGTCAGTGGTCATAATCTTATGCCTAATCGGTGTATTGTATTTATTGTGAAATTTGGATAATGCATATAATGGCACAGTGATACTGTCAGTGTCCATTGTGTCAGCACTGCTCCCTACTGAAAGGAGTTATAGAGTTTGATGAACACTGGCAGGAAAGATATATATATATGTTATAGATATATATATTATATATGAATAAATGAATGCAGAACTGTTTACAGTCTGCAAAGTGACTGTCTTTGCTAATGATAATGTGCTGTGTACAATACTTGACATATTAGTATATACAGTATTTTCCTAAAAATGAATGTATGATAAGGTTATTTTATTATACCGCTGCATGAATTTATTTATAGCTAATTACAGATATGGCCTTTAAAGAAAGTGTTACTTGTAATTCTAGCAGTAATATTCTAGAAAAGAGCTCATACCACACAGCAGGCAACACTGGTTTATTCAGGAGTCTGTCTCTTGGTCCCGCATAAAATGGTAAATTAGCGTCATCACCTCTGTCGTATAAAACTTCACCAAGCGATAGAGAGGAAAAGAAAGAAAGAGAGCAGGGGTACAAGAAATGTGTGTGTGTGTCATTAAAGTGTGCATAATGTCTCCATCCTCACTCCATTCCCATAGGCCTCATCTCTGTAGCTATCCCAACAGAGTCATATAGTCATGTAGTTATTTGTCATGCAGAACTACATGCTATATTCCACTGCATAGAAAGAAGTCCTTGTTTTTGTTCCCAAGTATTGAGCATCCTCAATACTACCTGATTTATGGTTAATGATCATACAGCACTCATATTTCATTCAGAAATATAATTATTGTCTTCATAGAAAAAAAACCCCAATAATATTGCCTCTCTATAAAAGCAAATTTTAAAACATATTATCTGTTCATGTACATAAAGCCAGCTGTAAGCATATGTTAATGCCAAAACCTGTGCATCTAAAATCTTTATTTAGTCACATTTCACACACATTGTACACACGTGTCAGAAGTATTCAAACTGTTGGCTACACCCTCCTAGTGGAGCTCGACAGAATTGCAGGGGATGCTAAAGAGAAGGGAAATACACTATATTGCCAAAAGTATTCGCTCACCCATCCAAATAATCAGAATCAGTTGTTCCAGTCACTTCCATGGCCACAGGTGTATAAAATCAAGCACCTAGGCATGCAGACTGTTTTTACAAACATTTGTGAAAGAATGTGTCGCTCTCAGGAGCTCAGTGAATTCCAGCGTGGAACTGTGATAGGATGCCACCTGTGCAACAAATCCAGTCGTGAAATTTCCTCGCTCCTAAATATTCCACAGTCAACTGTCAGCTGTATTATAAGAACATGGAAGTGTTTGGGAACGACAGCAACTCAGCCACGAAGTGGTAGGCCACGTAAACTGACGGAGCGGGGTCAGCGGATGCTGAGGCGCATAGTGCGAAGAGGTCGCCAACTTTCTGCAGAGTCAATCGCTACAGACCTCCAAACTTCATGTGGCCTTCAGATTAGCTCAAGAACAGTGTGCAGAGAGCTTCATGGAATGGGTTTCCATGGCCGAGCAGCTGCATCCAAGCCATACATCACCAAGTGCAATGCAAAGCGTCGGATGCAGTGGTGTAAAGCACGCCGCCACTGGACTCTAGAGCAGTGGAGACGCGTTCTCTGGAGTGACGAATCGCGCTTCTCCATCTGGCAATCTGATGGACGAGTCTGGGTTTGGCGGTTGCCAGGAGAACGGTACTTGTCTGACTGCAATGTGCCAAGTGTAAAGTTTGGTGGAGGGGGGATTATGGTGTGGGGTTGTTTTTCAGGAGCTGGGCTTGGCCCCTTAGTTCCAGTGAAAGGAACTCTGAATGCTTCAGCATACCAAGACATTTTGGACAATTCCATGCTCCCAACTTTGTGGGAACAGTTTGGAGCTGGCCCCTTCCTCTTCCAACATGACTGTGCACCAGTGACCAAAGCAAGGTCCATAAAGACATGGATGACAGAGTCTGGTGTGGAGGAACTTGACTGGCCTGCACAGAGTCCTGACCTCAACCCGATAGAACACCTTTGGGATGAATTAGAGCGGAGACTGAGAGCCAGGCCTTCTCGTCCAACATCAGTGTGTGACCTCACAAATGCACTTCTGGAAGAATGGTTAAAAATTCCCATAAACACACTCCTAAACCTTGTGGACAGTCTTCCCAGAAGAGTTGAAACTGTTATAGCTGCAAAGGGTGGACTGACATCATATTGAACCCTATGGATTAGGAATGGGATGTCACTTAAGTTCATATGCGAGTCAAGGCAGGTGAGCGAATACTTTTGGCAATATAGTGTATGATAAACAAATATTCAGAAGCCTTTCCAGGCTTTAAATGTTTTGCACACGAGCTCCTTGTTTTAACATTGACCATATATATTGCTGGACCATATATTTGAGCACCAAAACAAGGCCATCTTTTTCATCTTTTTTGAAAGCAGCTGATGAGCCAATCAACATATATGACGTTTTTCTGAACTCACTCATATGCACTCACACATGCTTTCCTCCTCCTCATCTCACACTAGTAATCCTTTAGTCTGTGTTTACGGTGCTTGAAAGATGCACTGATGCAGCACCCTCTCATCCTGTCGAGGTAATTGGAAAATGTTTCGAGTTCATCTATGCAATGCTGCAAGGTAAATAAAGAATTTGGAAAACTTTTTTGGCCAGACATTCTAAAACTGGTGAATAAACTGAATATGCAGGGTTTCTGTGGTGCATAGATTACTACTGAAGCTCCTGCCTTCAGGAGAAAGGGGAACATATATTACCACTGACACCGTTACCTTCTTCAACTTTGCTCCTTTACGTTGTTGAGAACAGTCCAAAAATTAAAGCTGGCCAGGGTTCACAGCTCTTGCAGGAGGAAGCTAAGATGAACCACGCAATTATTGATAAGCTTAATATGCTCTCGATGGTAGGTCTCTAGAAATGAGACACAACCAGGTGAGAAATGTTGATTTTCCTTAAAAAAAATATCTGCATGTCAGCTTTTTAAATTGTGGTTGTTGTATTTATTTTCCGTTTAATGTCTCGGAATATATCTTTGGAGGTTCCTAATAATGCATATGAGCGGATGATTTATGAGTGAGCATACATACACTCAGCTTGCAGATACTCACAAGAGGAGCCAAGGTGCAGACCTCCAAACTCTCCCAACGCATTGCGCAAAGCTTCATTTGGAAAAGGGTTTTGAGATTTAAAACAATACTCAACCCAAGTCTGAAGTAGTGGGTTGAGGACTGGTTGTGGAATAAACGTGATGCATGGTCATCTGTCACATCTGGTGGTCTATCCCTATGTACGACATCTGAATGCTTCTTTATCGCATTATTATTAAATGAGAATATACAGCACTTATTATTTATTTCTAGATTCCTCCTAAACTCATTAGTGCCCACAAAAGAAAGGGTGACATTTCCAGGTGTCCCAGCACTACAGCATCTGTCACAACATCTGCTACTTCCTCCCATCTACATGACCATTACAAGGTGGTCATGAAGGTAGCATGAGCTCGACTTTTCAAAGCAACAATTTATAATCCATGTTAATTTATTTATCTGTAATTAATATAGACAGGACTGCATAAAGTTGCACTTTAATTATACATTAATAACCACGAACTCCCCAAGGACTACTGGGCTTCATATGTGCAAATGTATTTATTGTAGTTGTATGTAATATATCTGTACTAGGGGAACACAGGGACATGGTAATTGCATATGGTTCATTAAACAGACAACCTTGCTGATTCGTTTGTAACTATAATAGATGATGGAGCTAAGGCAAACGGAGGCATCGTCATTCATCGGGGCAATCTATCTTGCTTTATTTCCTGCCCTCATTCTATAATATCCACATAGAAAGACAACAAAACAATACAGTCCCTTCGCTTTAACCCCCGCTTGACCTCATGACCTGTCTCTCCACTGAATACAACTGTGGTGCATGTTGTTTGGCTGTTTTCTGCATACAACAGATGGTGTTATGACTGGTTTTCACCATCTTGCAAACTAGGCCAGTAACACCTAGATACTTCTCCAATTATAATGGCATCTTATCTATAAGCTGTTTCTCACAGTATTACTGTAAATGATCACAGTAATTATACCAGTTGCGATCTCAAAAATGAACCCCTGGTTTTGAAACAGTTTCGTGCCTTAGGTTGACCTTTGGCTAAATGGACTGTGTTGGTTACAAAGCAGAAACAGTGAGGGTGATACCAGCTGAGGCAGTTTGCTCAAACGTGCGCTCTGTGCTGAAGTAAATGCTTTTTCTTTTTAATTAAACAGGTTCACAGTAGGGATTTTCAGAATGTGCTTAACCGCGAGTTATCATCTTTCTAAACCAGGGTAGAGGAAAGTTTCACAATTTTTACCCTGGGGTTACAGTTTAGATGCTTAGCAACAGACACCCTATCGAAATTTAGCAACACATGCCTCATGTCACATGAGAAAAAGGATGTCTCGGTTGTGCCAGGCAGCAAAATGCTACATATAAACGTAGCGAGAGGGAAATATCCATGCATTGTCTATACCCGCTTATTCCTAATTAGGGTCATGGGGGTCTGCTGGAGCCTATCCCAGCGCACATAGGGCAAAAGGCAGGGGTACACCCTGGACAGGTCACCAGTCCATCACAGGGTCACACATATAGACAGACAACCACACACACTCACACCTATGGGCAATTTAGAATTACCAGTCAACCTAATATACATGTTTTTGGACTGTGGGAGGAAACCAGAGTAAACCCACACAGACAGGCCCCCACCTGTTTGAACCCAGGACCTTCTTGCTGTGAGGCAAGAGTGTTAACCACTAAGCCACCGTGCTGCCTGAGAGGGAAATACGTGACACTGAAAAAGTTGTATATCAATGAACGGCTGGTCTACTATATGACAACAAAGCTGTGAAATATAATAATATCTGCTCAGCCAAAAAATGTGATACAAAATGTCAGACCTGCCCATTTTTTCTCACTGATGCGAAAGTGCAAAGCAAGTTATTATTTAAAGCACTGTGCTGTATTTATCCAATCATGGATGTTTACAGTGCAGATATGATAATAAAATTTTCGACTTGACCCAAGGTTAACTAATTCAAGTGTAAAAAGCCCTTTATTGATTTAAGTGATACTCATCTCAGCTAACAATTTTAACCTAGGAGAGCTTTTTTTATATAAACGTTACAGTTACAGCTTTATAAATAATCTTTTAATTATAGCAATTATTTTGGGAATGTTACAAGCTTAAGAAACTGTGTAAACAGCTACTAGGCATTGTGATAATGTTCTTTGTTAGCTCGGTAAATACTGTTGCTAGAGATTAGGAAGGCTTTGTTCATTTCCGATCCTTTGTAACACAACTTGTTAGTGTGAAACAAAGACTGTGTTATGCGATTATGCGAAAACATTTGACACCCTGGCCGGTTGTATTGGGTTGAAACAATCAGAATTTCTATTTAAGGAGGCAGTGGAGGAGGACAGGTTGCAAGAAAGGAAAGAGGACATGCTTCACTCACTTCTTCCCACATGCGCACTTTTCCCCCATTGGTATCTGTACATTGTGAAGGTAAACAAAAATAAAGCTTTCATGCATCAAAGGGTGCTTTCCCCCTTGGCACATCTGCTTGAAGAGAGAGGAGAGGATTATGGGAAAGACAGAGAGGTGACAGGACAAGAAAAAAGAGAAACGAAATGAAACGAGAGATAAATGATAGAACAAAAAAAATGAGAAGAGAGGTATAGAAGAGATCATGCAAAGGGTTGGGAGCATATACATGCCTCAGTCACGCCCTCTGCTTATTGTTGTCTCTCCCCAGGAGACCCGTTATTGCATCTCTGAATTATTTTTCAAAAAGTGGGTTATGTATTGTGTTGGAATTTAGACAATGTATGCAGTGTTTTTTCAGATTTGTTTCTTTCATTGTCTTTCCCTGTTTCTCACACCCTCCCCTCTCTCTCTCTCACACACCTCCCTGTTTTTAATACCCAGTACGTCTTCTCCACATATCTTCCAAAGTTTGGTCAGCAAACTTCCAAACATCCAGAGTTCTGAAATTGCAGGAATAGATTTCTCAGAAGAATGTCTCTCTCATGCTAGTAACAGGCAGAGCTGGAGGGCGGAGAAGAAAAGCTCCTGAAACCAGAACAATATTATCCCTTTTTTTGCAAGATCAGTGACACCGACCGACTAAAAGCAATGACCATCACACTCATATGCGGCTCTCTGCTAAACTGTTAGTGTATAGGATGTCTTTGTATGCTGTAGCATTCTACATCGTTCTTCACCTCAAACATCCAAAGCCTGCACCAGAGTGACAATGCTCCTGTGAACAAAGCACAGAGCTCCATGAAGACATGATGTGTTAAGGTTGGAATGGAAGAACTCGAATGTCCAGCACAGAGCTGACTCAACCCCACTGAACACCTTTGGGATGACCCCAGACCTCCTCACTCTTACAACATCTGATCTCACTAATGCTCTTGTAGCTGAATGATCACTAATCCCCACAGCCACAATCCAACATCTATTGGAAAGCCTTCCCAGAACGTTGGAGCTTATTACTACAGCCAATCTTGAATCTGATGTTCAAGTGTCCCCATAATTTTGGCCATATAATGTACTTCCGTTACTTGTCTGGATTAGAGTCATTGCTCCAGAGCAGAGTTAAAATACATTGCAGACTGAAGTTAGTAGTATTTTGTTACTAGTATTGATCAAGTGATAAAATTAATAGTAGATGGTGATATCAGATATATTTTTATATAATCAGAAATTAAACAGATAGCTTCAGTTATCAAATCTGACCTAAAAGAAACACTTAATTAACAATTATTAAAAGTGTATTAGTTGTAGTTGTTGTTGAGTGCGATTAAAAGCCTATTAGTATACTCTAATTATCAAATTACATACACTATATTGCCAAAAGTATTCGCTCACCCATCCAAATAACCAGAATTAGGTGTTCCAATCACTTCCATGGCCACAGGTGTATAAAATCAAGCACCTAGGCATGCAGACTGTTTTTACAAACATTTGTGAAAGAATGGGTCGCTCTCAGGAGCTCAGTGAATTCCAGCGTGGAACTGTGATAGGATGCCACCTGTGCAACAAATCCAGCTTCATGGAATGGGTTTCCATGGCCGAGCAGCTGCATCCAAGCCATACATCACCAAGTGCAATGCAAAGCGTCGGATGCAGTGGTGTAAAGCACGCCGCCACTGGACTCTAGAGCAGTGGAGACGCGTTCTCTGGAGTGACGAATCGCGCTTCTCCATCTGGCAATCTGATGGACGAGTCTGGGTTTGGCGGTTGCCAGGAGAACGGTACTTGTCTGACTGCATTGTGCCAAGTGTAAAGTTTGGTGGAGGGGGGATTATGGTGTGGGGTTGTTTTTCAGGAGCTAGGCTTGGCCCCTTAGTTCCAGTGAAAGGAACTCTGAATGCTTCAGCATACCAAGACATTTTGGACAATTCCATGCTCCCAACTTTGTGGGAACAGTTTGGAGCCGGCCCCTTCCTCTTCCAACATGACTGTGCACCAGTGACCAAAGCAAGGTCCATAAAGACATGGATGACAGAGTCTGGTGTGGAGGAACTTGACTGGCCTGCACAGAGTCCTGACCTCAACCCGATAGAACACCTTTGGGATGAATTAGAGCGGAGACTGAGAGCCAGGCCTTCTCGTCCAACATCAGTGTGTGACCTCACAAATGCGCTTCTGGAAGAATGGTCAAAAATTCCCATAAACACACTCCTAAACCTTGTGGACAGCCTTCCCAGAAGAGTTGAAGCTGTTATAGCTGCAAAGGGTGGACCGACGTCATATTGAACCCTATGGATTAGGAATGGGATGTCACTTAAGTTCATATGCGAGTCAAGGCAGGTGAGCGAATACTTTTGGCAATATAGTGTAGATTAAATAAATTAAATACATTTATTTAAATAGATTGATGTAAAATTATGGCCAGAATGGAATAATCTGAATTGTTCATGCTTTTTTAAATCAGTTCTTATGTTTTCTTTAGTTAGTCTTATGATTTCATTCATAGCTGAATGATGTGAAATTCCTGAGTTGAATTGATGAATCATGGTGTGTGCTTTGGGCATAAATGGGAATAAATATCTATTGTGTACTAATAAAAAAATATCTATATCAGCAGCACAAAACCAGAGATTTTGGCCCTTGCAGGTTGATATTTATAACAACGTAGCATTACGTAATATTAAGTCGAGAGGCTATCACACTTTAGTTATGCTATAGGCTATTATCTATTTTATTTTTAGACTAAACCCATAACAGGGAGTTGAATATCAACAACATCCAGTCATCCAGCATATAGTGCATACAGTCGAGCAGCTCAGTGTGAATGGTTTATATATACCTTCTGTTCAACTGTTTTCTACTCCTGTTGCCAGCTGAGCCACACACAGAAGCTCTAATATGATTAACCAGGGTTGCCAGATCTCAGCAAAATATCCATCTACAACCACATCTCGAAATCCTTAACAAAATACCTTAAATTAGCCCCAGAAACTGGGGCATGGGAAAAGTAAGACAGATTTAGATACAGTGTATGAACTTCCACTTTGTTTCCTGAGAGTTAGTTTTATTGATTAATCTCTAAGTTCACGAGCAGTTAAGTTAATTTGGGAACCATGGTGTGTAAACAGTTTAAACAGCTGAGCTAGGAATTACTCCTACTGTAACTGATGTCCTATATCACCACTCCTAACCAGCAGGGGCGGCGAGAAACACCTGGGTGTCTTCTTGTCCACATACAGGCCAAAACACTATATATCTCTATAATCTAATGCCACGCTGGGGCAATTTTTCATTGCCACTGACTCTTCCAAGTATTCCACATCCCTTCCTGTCTAGATGACTAGCAGGCCTGTGGCTATGTGCTGCTATTGTGGTTGAGTGGTTTTCCCATCTTGGCTAGGATATGGGCCAATTCTCCCCCAGCTTGATTTATACACAGCTTCCGGTCCAGTACACAGGACAGTTCGCAAATCAACCCAGTAAGCCCAGATCCTGGATAAATTTGAGATCAAGGGTTTATAAAAAAAACATAAGCCATTCAAACTCAGTTTTTCACATCAGTGTTACGATATATTCCATGTGTTGAATCATTTAGGGTATTTGCTTTATTTCTATTAGAGGTAACGTTCATAATCATAGCTAATAGACAGATTTATTTCATACAGTTTGTTAGCATTTGCTAGCATTGCCTTTTTCAAGCTGATCTTTTTGAATTGTTTACATTTATTAAAAGGAATGGAGTTTTTTTCTATGTGATTAAGGTCAGGACTTTGTAATGGACACACCTATGCTTATACTCTGTTTTCGATAAGCCATTTTGAGGGTGTGCTTCCTGTCCTGCAGGAAAACCTAGTTATGATCAGGTTTAACTTTCTGTCCTGATGTCTTACGTTTTTACTTCAGGATTTATAGATCATTCTCGTTCCTGCTGATGTTGTCTACTTTCAGAAGTGCACCAGTATAATACTGCCTTGCAATATAATACTACCACCTTTATGCTTCACAACTGGGATGGTGTTCTACAAATGGATATCCTCATACAAACTTAGTTGTGAGCATTATGGCCAAAATGATGCATCTGACCAGAAACACTCCTCCAAAGCTCTAGGTGTTCATACTGTGTCCACCTGCATACTTCAGTCTTGCATTTTTATGCCAGTTTTGGAGAAGGGGCTTCTTCCTTGCCGCCAGCCTTTCAAGCCCTGGTGATGTAGGACACTTAATAGTGTATGTACGTAATTTGGTACCTGATGCCTTCAACTTTTTCACCAGTTACTTTGTTATTGTCTTAACTTTTAACACATTGACATTCTTATAAGAATAAAATAATTCTTAGTCTAACTGGTTTTATGAACAAAGTAGAGGCCCTAAGTGACTTTCTAAAAGAAATATATAGCAACATGGAATGTGTGGAGTTGGGCATATTGAGTTTGAATGAGCTAAATGACTTTAGCTTAGTCGTATATAAATTTTTATATCAATTTTATATCAGCTTGATTTCCACTGATACTGATACCTGAATATTAACATTTTTTTAATGACTGGCTTCATTTTGGGAAAAGGGAAAATTGCATAAATTTGATTTTTCACTGAATTGTTCCTTTAATTGGGGACACATGCTATTTAGGTAAGCTGTCTTTCCTGATTTCGACTCCATTAAATATTTCATAATAGCAACAGATTGGCACCATTTTTTCTGAATCATTTCCATTTTCTGTTTCCGTCACTGTCTCAACACTCATCACAGCGATTCAGATCAGTTGAGCTGGAGATGCCACCTAATCCAGGTCTGGATTATCTCTCATTAGCAGAGTTTACAGGAATGAGAGGTGCAATTGAACGTGTTCTCGTGAAGCCAGTAAAAAGAGCAGGATGAAGAGATGAAGACGGAGTGAGTGACTAGGATCTTTGTATCAGAATCTCACAGCAGGGGCAGTGTGTTCGGCTGCATCTGACAGCCCAGTGTTCATGGGAGTGTGTATGTGATGGTGTGTGGGTGGCTGTGAGAGTGTATACAATTGGCAGATGTGCCAAGCGCACAATTTTCGCCACCATCACCATTTTGTGTTTTGTTCACTCTTCTAGCACTTCAGCTAATTCAATTCAGAAATGCTTCATTGACATGACTGCTTCAATTACAGTTTACCAAAGCAATCAGCAGCAGGCAAATCTGTGCACTGAGCTCCTGCCCCTTCACACACTGCAACACTTGTCCTATTCTCATTCATGTTTTTTCTTTTTTTTAGCAGGCCATGTCTATGAATTAGACAAGAGGGCTTAGGTTCTTCATGTTTTAACCTTAAACTTGCTTGAGTGTGAGCATTTATCTTGAATGGATCTGAAAGTTGGAGGTAATCAATATCTTCCACCCCATTGCTGCATTCGTCAGGGGTTATTCACCACCCCTCAGGAGCCCTCTCTGAATGCTCAGGAATCTTTTTTTTTTATCATTTTATGTTAGTGGTTAGCACTGTTGCCTCACAGCAAGAAGGTCCTGGGTTCGAATCCCGGGTTTGCATGTTCTCCATACCTGTGTGGGTTTACACCAGGTACTCCGGGTTCCTCCCACAGTCCAAAAACATGTACATCAGGTTCATTGGTAATTCTAAATTACCCGTGAGTGATGCCTCTGTGATGTGATACCTCTGTGATGGACTGGTGACCTGGCCAGGGTGTACCCCTGCCTTTCGCCCTATGTGTGCTGGGATAGGCTCCAGCAGATCCCCGTGACCCTAATTAGGAATAAAGGGGATATAGATGATGGATGGATGTTCTCAGACCATGATTATCATTACATTTCCCTTGCTAATGATCATATTTGAACATATGATTTGAACCTTTGGATTTCTGTTCTGCATCATATTTGACTTATGCCTTATTTACGGGACTACTCTTGGGATTGGTTGTTTCATTTTGACTATACTTGGCATTATCATATATATATATATATAATCATGCACTTTCTTAAACTGAATCCTGGATTGTTTTTTTGATTTGGATTGTTTGTTTCTTGCTTGTCATGCCAAGCTTTAACCCTTAATGTGGGTCCATGACCTTTTGAATCTTTAAATACATCTAGGTCAATATTCCTGCTGGTGTCTGACACTGTATTGTGGTGAACAAAAAACGTAAAACTTTTAAAGCCTGCCACTGTTGTGCCTCTGATGTGTAACTCGGCAACAGAACCTTGTAGAGAATTTTTTCCGCTTACTAAGAGGATGTTGCATAAGAGGAGCTGTAATGTATCATATCCAAAATGGAAGAAATGGTGATTTATCAATATATATTTACGGTAATGATGGAGGAAATGTGTAGCAAGAGCAGAGCTCCACTTTATCTGACAAAGGTATCTGGAAAATTGGACAATGGTTTCCCACAGTAGCTTCTATCTATCTATCTATCTATCTATCTATCTATCTATCTATCTATCTATCTATCTATCTATCTATCTATCTATCTATCTATCTATCTATCAAACAAATAAATTATATCAACTCTTCTGTATCACAAATGCCAGACCTTGGACCCATTCTTCTACAGTATCAAAAAGCAGAAAAAACTTGTTACTGATCACCTCTATTATTGAGATGAGCCAGAGCAATATGTGAATAGACCTTGCACTGATCCATATCTGGACAGTTTTATGGCTCACTATCTCTGACATAGTGCTGTAAGGTTCTACGCTTGTAAATGGATGCTTGTCATGAAAGCAAATTCAGGCCAAGAAAGACGGAATAGATCATTTTGCCTCCAGGGGGAATCATTTTTCAGACTATTACAGCAGTGCTAGATCATTCAGGTGATGTGCTGATAATGCTGAGGTATCGTTAGACCATTGACCATTGTCTGTCTCCTTGGACAATGACCTGGGAGTGCTTTTGCAAAGCAAATCATCAGTAGATTGTACTGCTCTTAATGGCCGCTCTATATTTTTGCGTATTTACCGTGTACATGATAAAGAATGGTTAAAGACACAGTACATTTTCAAATCTTGCATGTTTCCCTTGATAATTAGTGAATTGTGGACTAAATGTGGTCTTTCTTGATTCCTTTCAACTCATATTGTTAAAGATTTGTGTGTGTGTGTGTGTGTGTGTGCTTGAAAGACTGAGTAAATGATCTGTGAATCGATAGTGGCCGAGTGGCAGGACTATGTTCCCATGGCAGACTCCTCCAGGATGATGCTCTTTAACAGCATGTTTGTAACCATCGATCCACACAGATAGTCATTTCACTCTTTTTCCATTTGCCCTTTGATTTCACTTTTCATCTTTTCATCTTCCTAGGATCATCTTTATTTTCTGCCCAGGCTTAGACCATTGGACATGCTTCCCTCTTATGTCTTGTTGGAGACCATCGTATCTTGTTTTCTTTTTTTCCAAACTATCAATCTATTCTAGGTTCTCTGCATATAAACCTCCAGCTATAGGCTACAGGGACAAACTTCTTGCCTCAGCTTTTCACCACTTGCCGTAGGAGTCAGAACAGATATGACTGAGGTAATGCTTGCAACATGATTTGCGGTCTAAATTGGTCCTGAAAGAAAATCCTCATAAAAATCCTTACTGTTCATTAGGCTCTGTCACCAGAAAGACAGTTTAATGATTAGTGTACAGATGATGGGTTTCATAAAAGCCTTTCTGTTAAATCACACAGGTTTGCCTTCATCCCAGAACGACTCTTCCGAAAATTGAGCTATGGCTATAATATAAAAATCTTTTCCATTAAGTAACATTAGTTACAGCATTACTTCACAAACATAACCATTAGCAAACGTGAAGCTAAGCAGTAATAAAAACATGTTCGGGTAATAATGTTGGAGTAATTAATGTTTCTGTGTTAAAACACTTAGAGCTCCAGAGTGACCAATTTGAAATAACACCTTAACTAGCATGCCCTTAATAGTGAATTAGCAAAATAAAATCTTGCGTTAGACGGATAACTTTGTTGGGGGTTAGTTTAGATGAGGCCTGTACCCTGAAAGTATGTACCAATGCCACATTATAATCAAGAACCAGTTATCAGATGGCACAGTCACTGCCCATTTGGTGATGTTTTTGACCATCAAGCATCCCTGTCCTTCAGGGATGTCCTCTGGACCCTTTGTGTGGTGGGCTTCATTTAATCTCATACAAGTTAGACACACACACAACTTCAAACAGAGCTGTTGCATGCAGGTCTTGTTGGTGGTAATTCAAAGAGAGAAGGAAGTGCCATAATACACACTCCCCTTTCTCTTTTATCTCTGATTCCTTTCCTACTAATCCTTTCATTGGCATGCTATCCAACGATGCACCTGTAATTGATTAGCAAGACAGATGAGCACACTAACTAAGCCAGAAAGCTATGCCAAAGAAAAACATTCATCACTACAAGCAGTAAGGATGGATATGTTCGCTGTGACAAACTGTAAACAGCCCTGTTATGGATCCCAAAGCCCAAAAGTCCAGGGAAACTAGAATCCAAGTAATCAATGTGGCAATGCAGCTAAACCTGCAGAAACAAAACGAATACATTGGGTATTGCTTTAAGCAGAGCTCTTATTGATGAGGGGCAGATTTCTGGTCAGAAAAAAATGCGAAAGCCACTAAAATTTGTTTAAAAATCAGTTGGGAAACAAATTACTGAATTCAAAGTATGTGAAATGCCATTTCTGTGACTTTAGCAGATCTTTTGTAGACTTGACTGTATGGACATCACCTGTTGATACTTCATGTTTTATATTTGGAAGCCAAAATAACTATTCAAAAAAATTGTGAGGTCCAGGGACTTGTTGAAGAACCAACGTCTGGAGGTATACCGTTCGTTAAACACACAGGCCTTTCAAATGACATATCCACCTCACATGTAAGTACATCCTGAAATGCTTTGTGATGTTCAGATGTTCATAGTAAAAACAAGTCTGATGCCTGGACATCAAATTTGGCTCTCAATTATGAAACACTGTCATTTAAAGATAAGCAGAAAATATTTGCTAGCAGCAATAGAACTCTTGGTCATTTCAGTGCTTTAAGCCACTCATAGACACTGTTTTTTGGCATGACCTCTCAGAAAGACAACAGAACCAACAATTACGTAGAAGAGAAGCGTCTCAAAGAAGTAGCTCCTTCAGGTTCCCGAGTGGGTGTCATCTGTAGTACTGGAGTCAATGGAGTCAGTTGTTGCACAAGCTATTGGCATCTTTATGAGCGCAATCTCAAGGATGTCTAGCAACTTCCAATGATTGAGCCGTGTCTCGATATGATAGAGGTATCAGCAATCATCTCTACACTAGACCTGTTGAGTTTGTAGATTGAATTGCACGAACAGGACAGGTACAAAATTACCGTTGTTACAAACTGTATGATGACACTGTGATGCCTTCTGGTCTAGGTAAAGCCCTGGCAGTTCAGTGGATTGTAGTTGCAACATCTTCTGATTTGCCTATCTGACAGTCATCCTTGGACGTAATGTCAAAGTTAGAGTAAATAATCCCGAAATGGTTATTAAGGGCATGGGCCAATATGGATTAAAGCTTAGTGTCTTTGGATGAAGACTGAAACTCAGCTGCATCAGTTGCAAACCTGAATTTGCTGAATTGCTCAAACCTGAGGTCCTTTGAAAAATCTCCAAGAAAAATCTCCTTTTTAGAACTCTGCAACTATTACGGTTATTTTAATATATTGTTACTCTGAAGAGCTAAAAAAAAGTGACTACTAAAAGCAGTCACAGTTTCTTTTTCTACATCATTCTGTGTACGAATGCTTCGAACTGCATGCATCTTCTCCTAGAGCCTCTCCAGAATGGAAATGAGAAATTTACATCACAAGCAAGCTCTCACGGCTAAAGCACCCTGTGTAACTAGGTGTGGGAAGGACACTTCACTGAGTGCAGTACTGCTTTGGCTTTCTAGGAAGAAAAGTGTCTACAATGTCAAGAAACCACAAAAAAAAAATTGAGGTCCACTGGAGCTGAACCAGGCTGGTCCGGTGCATCTGGATATTATTGGACTTGTTCCTCTGTCAACATGATTCCTGGCAGAAATTTGCAGGAGTGATCTTTTCTCACACATTTGTTGCCTAATCCATGTAACAAAAACCAGGAGCACTGTGTTTCACCTCTCTTCAAATGGAAAAGAAAAACACAGAGCCTTAAAATGATTATAGTGATGGTATGTGGATGGAAACCGTCATAACTAGCTTGATTATTACTTACAGCTGCTTACAGAACAACCCTTAATTGATGCAATGACAACAAGTTAACCAGTCACAAACCTCCTCCCTTCATATGACTGACCTTGAAGACCTCTTCTACTGAGTTTGTAGACACCTTGGATGGGATATCAGGTGGGAGAACTTGTCTGTATGACAGACAGCCCAAGCAGCGGCGGTCAGTAGAGACTTCCAGCATTAGCCTCGGCATTGAAACCATTAGAGTAACTAGATGGTGTAATTACAAGTTCTGTGAGCAAAGCCTTCACTGAGGACTGCGTAAAGTGCAGCTGAGGGCAGGTTACTAGCCTGTTGGCTAATAGAGGGCAAAGAAATCAGCCGGAATGTCACAATAACATCATTAAATGGAGCTGAAAAGAACATAAAGCTTCCATAACCTGGCTAGGTCTTTATACTTTATTCTCCACAGCATTTGAAGTAATTCTGGCATTGTGCTTCCCAAACACCATGAGCTAAGTCATCATTTATTTCCGTATTATTTGCTGTTGGTGTATAACTTAAATTTCTGGGCCACCTTCTCATGGTCTTGGCTGCAATGAGAATATATTTGTTCATTTTAGAACTTTTAGAATGAAAAAAATGGGAAAGGCTGCAGTCTTAACCAAAGACAGGAATGACTTTTAATATGCGAACTGCATGACCTGTTATCTGCAATCTATGTGAAATTTACTAAAGAATGCAGTTCCTCTGCCCCATTGCACAGATAATGCAAATTATATCTCATATCACATCATTCCACTGCTGTCTCCAGATCAATCCCATGAAGTGTTTCATCAATGTATTGCAATTATGTGTGTGTAATATTGAAAAGATTCATTTCACACCAGAAGGATCTGCGCATTAGCGTAACAATAGCTTGAATATTAATACAATGCTGCTTTGTATAGCAGCACTGACATTCATTAATTCAATTACTATTCATTTGTCTTTTATCACTGGACCAAAAAAACTGAGTTGAGAATGAGCACAAGAGGTATGGAGAGTGTTGGAGAAGATTAGCAGGGAGCTAATAGTCATTATAGGTCTACTTCAGCTACGCTAATCGGCCTAGCTCTGGGACTCATCAGTGCTTTTGTTTACCAGGTTCCTAATACTCTTATTGGCTGACTGTGCAGCAGGAGACTCGCCACCTCACTTTCTCTCTTAATCACGCAAAATCGATGAGGGTCAGGCTTTACTGAGGCTCTTTACAACAAAGCCCTAGAGCTTTTATTACAGACTTATTTGATGTCTTCCGATGTGATAATGAATTTTATACCTCGAAGCTGAGGAGAAACTTATTTAGTTCTGGATTTGTGAAAATTAAAAGTGTATTATGTGTCCGATAATATCACACAATGCCATCTACATGGACGTAAACCTGGACGTATGATCCAAAATAAATAGGAACAAGACAAGCTGTCTCTGCTCTTACATCCTTCCCATTGATGATGCTTGCTACTGGAGGAGAATCGGAAGCGTTTCTCCTCGTCTCAGAGCTGTCACGCTGTCTCAAACCAAATCATACATTTAGTCCTAAAAATTGAGGGAATATCTGAAGCTACATTACAGTTACATGCTGAACAATGTAGCATTGATCTTGGGTTTAGGGACCAAGTTTTACATCTTAATAAGGTGTGGTATCCCAATAGGGCAGGAATGAGGCAAAAACAGGGCTGGAATAGGACAGAAACAGGGCAGGAGTACTTGGTACAATCGAGTTTTCTACTTCTTCATCCATTTTGGAAGTAGCTGGATATGAAACACGTAAGAACATAAGTTCCTAAAATAGTATGCTTTAATTCCCATAATTGATAGCAATTTCAGTATACAATGTAGTCAGAAAGAATGTAATAGAGCTGTCTTTCTGTGTCTTTAACATAGAACTTACTCTAGTGAACCTCCTCTAATGTGACTAGATTGCCATTTATCTGCCGCTCTTGTCTTTTTTTGAAAGCCGAAAGAGAAATGATTGCAGTGGCCAGCCAGAAGCAAGCTGCCGATTCTTTTGTTCGTGTGCATGCCGCAGCACTGAGTAGAGACTTGACGGCAGCTTCGGCGTTGTACCCATTAGAGTAGCTGTATTTCGCCAATTATCTGCTGCTCTTGTCTTTATGTGCACAAAGTAATGCCTGGAATGTGAAAGTGCTCCTTCTGCTTTTGATTTATGCCTTAAATTGTGTGTGATGAAGTGTAATAAGTTAGACGTAAGCAGGAGGTTTATTTGAAAAACCAATTCGCCGGAGAAAATCGTAAATGGAAACTAGGCAGGGGTTAACTGATCGAATATTTAGAACAATGCAGGCCAAGAAAATCTAAAGGTATATGGTATTTACCTTTAAATGCAGGCGAAATAAGTGCGTCTTTGATTTTATATGCCATCACTGCAAATATATACAGTACTTCAAATTTATACACATATGTAATGTGTTTTGACTTTGTACTTATAAATAATAACCAAAAAAAAAGTGTGAATTTATAAGTATAAACAAAGATTGATAGACACCATAAATCATCATTTTGTTCCCCACCATTATGATGGACTCACAATTCCTCCATAAATTTTCAGGAGATGTAAGAGCATGAAATTTCTTTTGGATATATATATATATATATATTTGGGGTCGTTGTCTTGTTGAAGCATCCATCTTCTCCTTATATTCCGTATCTTGCCTGATTAAACCTTTTGCTTTGAGGTTATCCTGCAACACTCTCTTAAGTGACCGCCGGTGTCTCCATCTGAGGGTATGTTATAAAATCCTGTGTGAAAACCAGTTGTACTGACTAGAATGTTAACCAGTAACCAGTAAACTAGTGTCAGGAACAGCTGGACAGTTCCCTGCCAGCCCTGGAGAGGGTGCTGGCAGGTGATTCTGGGTAGCCTGCTTTATCGTGTGTATTTTGTGCCATGCTTTTCCTATTGTTCTCATTCCTGCCATGTCACCTGTTCCCCCGTTAGTCCTAATGGTGTGCCCTATAAATAGGGATCCTTTTGTACCTGTCTTTGTCGGTCATTGTTCTACGTTCTGTTCATGTTTACCATGGTTTCAGTTTCAATTAGTTTAGTCTACCCCATGTCCTGTGTTTACGTCAATAAAGCAGTACTTATTTGAATCCTGCGTATGGGTCTGCTCCATGGCGTGTGGACGCACATGCCACAAAGGAGGTCCGGGTTCGTCCGGATGTGACTATCACCTTATCAGACTTTTTCCATGAGTATAAACAAATGAACTATTTTATTGCTGATATAAAATTAGGAAACCGATGATGCTCAGTGTCAGATGTTTTTACCTTCGAAATTTTCTGTGAATTTATTGCCCCTAATAGTCTAGGTAAAAAGTGAAATACGTATTAAAAACAAATTCTTAAAGCTCTGAGTCTCTACTTTTTTTTTTTTTTTTTTTTTATGAATCATTAAGCACCACTGTAGCGTGTGACGTGACGAACGCATTTAAAGCTGAATAAATGCACCACCAAAACAGGCTCAAATTCCATTTTCTAGCCTCTGGTAATAAACGAGTTAACGGCTCTGGAGCTTATTCCACTTAAGTGTTGTTTAATAATTTTGTTCCTGAGAACTTCAGGAAGCTCCTTCACCTTCAACCTGATTGCCACTCCATGTGTACACTGACACCAGGTGCAATTTGCAAGTCCTGGACTTAAACGCTGCAATAATGTTCTCATGCAAATCCAAATGAATGTAAGAAACAGATTAATCAGACACCGTATTTATGATGGTTATGTAACCTTTTAATATAGTGCCTGATTAATCTCTTTTCCATATTAATGTAGTTTTTAGACATGTCTTTGTTTATACTTATACATACATCCTTTGCTCTAGTTAACATTTTTATTAATAGTTATAAGCCTATAAGATATGCAGAAGCTTCATCCAGGATGAAGTGGAAGAAGAAGTTAAACCTTTGCAGCTACATACAACACAATTGCACAAGTGTATTTAGAGCAACAGTGTTTGGACACACTGATATTTTCAACCTTATTTAAAATATCCCCACTTAAGGTTCTGCCAAGAAATAGAAAGTGACTCATGGTTATCTGTATTCCACACACAAGCACACGCACACTCCTGATACCTCTGTCCTTTCTTGTTCCCTAGCCGCTTTGTGGTGCAAGTCTTCAACACTAATGCTTAGTGAAGGGCATGGCTCAGGAGTAGATAAGGATGCTGGATGCTCCTCTCCCACCTATATCACCGCTTAGTGTTGGCATGCGCCTGAACATATATATATATACATATATATATATATATATATATATATATGTGTGTGTGTGTGTGTGTCATTAGTCTGTTTAATCTCTCATGCTGCTGTTGAAAGTCCACTGCTCTGTAATGCATGGGGCCTTGAGAGATCTTTTATCATTAAATCTAATTTCTAACACATGCTTCTTGGTCTGTTTGTGCATGTATGTGTGTGTTCGTAGGCTGGATTTTATATACCGACAAATAAAAATAAATCTAAAGTCACTCCATGTAAGATTTCTTTGTTGAAAATCAAAATAAATTATTGAGTCAGACGACTATGAAATACTTCCATGGTGTGAAAATTGTACGCAATCAAGTGCCAGCTTGCCAAACGAGGTCCGTAGCCAATCAGGAGACAGTGTGAGTAAGAGCCTGAGAGTGTGAGAATTAAGATAAAATGCATGTAGGAGTGTAACTATAGTTTTGTTGATCATTTTCAAGGCGTTTATTTGTTCTCTGCTATGGTAGAAAGAAGGTGATGGAAATTTCTGTGATATCTCTTTGTCCGTTCTAGTGGTTAACTTCCTGCATCTGGTGTGTTTCTGTGCATCTTCATGCTTCAAAGTTAGCTGTATCGACATGTGTACCGTTACTCACTGATCAGTCTTTTAGATTTGTTCTACACAGTGTTTTTTCTTGCTCATTAGAACTAATATTAGCTTCAGAGATGTGTAGAGCCTCGGGGAAACTTGCCGTTACCTGAACAACCTTTTTCCCTGCATCATCAGCAATAATAAACCAGACCGGCACATGAAGATCAAACTGGCTGATAGGAGCGGAAAGCCAAGCACTAACACAATCTAATCTTTATCTAATACTCGGTATTTTTAAAAAAATCACTTCGATAAATTAGTTTCATACGAAATGGTAGATTCTTTATATTCTCACGGATATGAACACTTGAAGCACAAATCCTAATCCGTAAATCGGCACTTCATGGGCGTTCTTATTATTTAGGCATACTTTCCAAAACAGTATTGAATTCTCATTGGTTTGTTTGTTGTATAAGTCAGGATTCACCGCCGTGAGATGATTGAAGGACAACCCCATTACAAAACCTTCTTCCAAAATGGCTTTTGCAGCTTTAAATGCATTTTATTTTGATGTTTAGACTCAATAGAGGTGCAATTACATAAAGAGAAGAGGTGTTGCTGTCATAGCGCTTTTTTTTTTTTTTCCTGACAGTCCATGCCTTCTATCGTCAAGCCAGTGACTGCTTTATAACCTGTCATATGTCATAATGCACTGGTTGGCAAATGACAGGGATTTCTACTGCGTGCGTGAGTATGCTTTTAGGAGAAAGACTTTAAATTACATCTTATTTCCCTTTGTGGTCATTTTTAGATCTGGACACTTCCTGACTCTGAAAGCACCTTCTAAAAAAGGGGGTGGGGGTGTAGAATTTCTAGAAATGAAATAGGAAAAGATGATATTTTTTTCTATTTACTAAAGAAAACAATCCTATAACTGACTTTTCCCACGTCCTTTTCCTTTCTTGATAACATTTAAAGTTCCGGAGATCAAATTATTTTGGAGTGAGAACATCAAGATAAACTAAAAATGACAACCTGGGTTAATTTTAAATAAATAAATAAATAAATAAATAAAATACATGGCTTTAGGTTAGTATTTTGCATGCTTTATGAGCTTCACAAAAGGGAAGACTTTTAACTGGCCATAAAGCAATCCATATAAACCTCTCTGAAATGACCGGAAGGAAATCGAGCAATCTGTCTGTTTGCAAACTGTCCATCTCTTTAATGCCTGCTCATTGTGATGACTAGAAAACAGTCTGCACACTATATGCTTAGGTGTACTGTCTCATTATGTACTTGTTAGGTCAAAAACAATGAAAATAGTGACTATTTGATTAAAATCTACAGAAACCCACTTTATTTTTTGGCCCTAGTCTGCAAAAATAATAGCATCTTAGCAGGCGGAAATATCTTGACTATAGTCATATTGAGCAATATTTCCAATGATAAGATTGCAGTTAACAAATATAAGATTACTGCATCAGTTTCTAGATATAGAATGTAATAACGTTCTTCATAAACACCGAAAAGCTCAGTGAAATCCTGAAGAGACTGATTCAAGATTATATTGGGGATGAAGTTTTCCAAAAATGTGTCTAAAAGTGTTTCCTTGTGGACTTAGCACCAAATATTGTGCCGTACCTCAGGAGATGAGACGAAAGAGACCAACGTGAATAATCCTAGCGATGAAAAAGTGATGGAACACTTTATTCAAGAACTTATACGACTCTATCGAGTATGACGTTGACTGATAAACATATTTTATTTATCGCATATTAAATTAAATGTAAATTACATCTTAAGGTGCTCTTTGACAATCGGTAAATTAGTGTTTTGCTCCCTTTTCATTTCTGGAGTTCTTTAGACGTATCCTGACTGCGTCTAACGAGTGAATGTTTTCTAAAGTCCATATAGAAAAGTAGCCTGATGGAATGGACATGGAAGATTGACATAACTGCGTCCTGCCGAGCTCCCAGTCTTAAACAGCCAGGCGTATCAGATCGGGATTAATAATCAGCTCCCCACTGAGATCCCCTGCTGTATCATCACCGACTATCTTACAGCAACACCTGCATATGTTTCTCTGATGAGACAGGTTACTTGGTTTATAAAACATAGTTGGTTTTATTTAGTGAAAACTCTCGGTGTAACTCCGTTCTTGTAATGTGAGAGTCGGGTTGCGTTCATAATTCACGGCATGTTTGCACTCCTGTCTCTTTGAGGATGTTGCAGGAGGTTCAAGCAGTGTTTCATAACCGCATTGTAAATGCAAATTTGATTGCTGCTTTACTTTGAGGGTATTAAAATGACACACTGGGTGGCATATGGGCTTCATAAATAAGTGAAGTTGTATAGAATGGTGCTTCTTCACTGAAGTGCATGTGCAATCAAATCTATTAAGGAACACTGAGTTCCAGTGCATAAAAATTATGTACTGTAAATTCCCCAACATGACATTTCACAAATAAGGACTCAATATGTCATTAAAAAAAAGGATTGTTTCGCTTCGATTGTTTGGTAGAGACCAAATCATTTCCAAGATAAACTGTAAACGTTCCTGATTTCGTCCTTAATTCAAAAAGTCTTTATGAAGGGTAGATGGAAGCCATGTTGTTAAATTAAGACAGATTTGCAGTGTGTTCAGTAGAATTTAGGGCAATTCATCCTGTTTACAGACAAGACAATACACTAGACTTTATTGTGACTTCTATCTAGATTTGATCGCCTATCACCTCGTTCATGTATCATCATCTTTGTATTTTTTTGTTTTCTGAATTGTCGTATTGCAAGCTGACAGCAAATGAAGCAAGATCTGAGTTTTCTCACAGTATTCTCCAGGCAAGTCTTTGGCTAGATGCTTTTAAAAAGCCCCAACGCTACTCAAGAGCAATCTGGCAACCTTGGACGAACTACACACAGGTCATTTTATTCATAAACTTAAGTACCCGTGTAAACCGGCTGTGGATATGGAGAAAGCTCCCCATATAACTTTCCTACTTAAGTACTAATTGAATTGATCAGGAAGTGTAAGAGTGCTGCCGGCGAGACATCGTCAGGTCCGACCGCTTTATCTTTAGAAAGTGAGACTGTCCATGGGCTGTGGTGGGAGCTGGAGGTAGAAATCTTTTGTCAAACCTTGATTAAGAAGATTGGAAGATTTTAGTGTGTAATTTGTAAAAGTCTTCTTTCAGTTTCTGTCCAAATAAGACTTAAAAGTCATTTAGTTGCTCTGGTTTGTCTGTGAATTGAGACAAATTTTGGCAGCTCGGACTCCTTTCGTAAATTGCACACTTGGCCCTTCTGTATGCATCTGTCACCAAGTCTGTGCTCCTTTACAGCACACAGTATTTATACAGGCTTCAGGTGAACTAAGGTTTATTGTTGCATAGTAAACAGTCGTTTATGGGACGATTGTTAGCGTGATCAGCTCCGTGGCTCCCATCAGCAGACCATTTTTCAATGGTTTTGGCTCTGGTTTGAGAACTTTACATTTTTTCACCTGGCTTATATATAAGTAACTAAGTAAGTTGCCCTTATTTGTCACACACACACACACACACACATATATATATATATATATATATATATATATATATATATATATATATATATATATATATATATATATATATATATATATATATATTACTGCACAGTGAAATACTTTATTCGCATAGCCCATCCTTGGGGGTTGGGGTCAGATCACAGGGTCAGCCATGATGCAGAGCTCCTGGACCAGGAGGGGGTTGAGGGCCTTACTCAAGGTCCCAAAGCTGGCAGCTTGGCGGTACAGGATCAACAACCCAGAGCCTTACCCACTTGAGCTATCATTGCTCCAGTAATAAAATATACAATATACACATCCTTGCTTTATATAAAAGCTAGAAATGCATCAACCATGATACTGATAGCTGTGTCAGTTTAATATCATGCTCATTTACTCTTTAAACTAAACACTCTTTAACACTTACATACTTATATTTACTGTACATCCAATACTGCTTTACACAATATGACATAAAGCTAGTGTACAGTAACGTGCTAATGAATAGACGACACAAAATGACAGTGATGGAGAAGTATTTCATGATTAATGGCAGCAATCAATGTAAAGCAGGCTGTAAACTCTGCTCTGTGAAACAAAACCAAGAGGAGGCAATACATCATCTAACAACAACAACACACAAGTGTCACACAAATGACTATACAATATATATACATAATTACATAAATTAGTAGTTTCGTTTTCTTTCTTTCTTTGTTTTGGTTTATGACCACCACCACCACCACTACCCCATCTCTCTGAGGGACAATTGAGACTTCATGTTTTACTTCATTCATGTTGTTGTACTCTGTTTTAAGGGATGGTGTGGGTGTAAGACCTAACAGGCAAAACAACAGACAAGACAAAATAAAGGGGTTAGGGTTTTCTGTGTTCTCTTAATCACTTCATATACTGCAATCTCATGTCTCCCTGAAGAATTCTTGAAATCTTTATGTTTAAAGAGTAGCAGCAGAGGTGCACTTTTCCGTGTATTTAAACGATTTAGAAAGAATTTACTGTGAGAATGATTACAGCACAGTCCCACGGAAAAGTCGTATCATTTCTCAAAGGACAAAGGCATGTGCCACTTCATCCATTTGCACTTCAGAGCCATAAAGCTTGGTGCACTGTGTGAATGTGTGTGTGTGTGTGTGTGTGTGGTTGGTAATTCTCCAAATTCAGTGGTGTGTAACCCCACAAATGTCTCCTACCACCTTCCTCCTTTCTCCTTCCTTCCTGTGGATGAATAGGCTGCCTCTGTCTCATGCTTCTCACACACACACACACACACACACACACAAACTCCATTTGGACACACACAGGGTCTTTAAAAGAGGTCCACACATGTCTCCTGATAGCAGATGCAAATATTTGTGCAATATATATATATATATACACACACACACACACCGATCAGGCATAACTTTATGACCACCTGCTTAATATTTTGTTGGTCCCCCTTTTGCAGCCAAAACAGCCCTGACCCCTCATGCACTGTGTATTCTGACACCTTTCTATCAGAACCAGCATTAACTTCTTCAGCAACAGTAGGTCATCTGTTGGATCTGACCATACAGTCCAGCCTTCGCTCCCCACGTGCATCAGTGACCCTTGACCGCCCATGACCCTGTCGCCGGTTCACGACTGTTCCTTCCTTGGACCACTTTTGATAGATACTGACCACTGCAGACCGGGAACACCCCACAAGAGCTGCAGTTTTGGAGATGCTCTGATCCAGTGGTCTAGCCATCACAATTTGGCCCTTCATCAATCTCGCTCAAATCCTTACACTTGTCCATTTTTCCTGCTTCTAACACATCGACTTTGAGGACAAAATGTTCACCTGCTGCCTAATATATCCCACCCACTAACAGGTGCCATGATGAGGAGATCATCAGTCTTATTCACTTCACCTGTCATAAATGCTTACAATTTCTAAAAATATCTGCTAATATAACAAGACTATTAAATTGAGTAAAAAAATACTAGATAACAGGTTTAATATTGATATATTTTTGGTTTTTCATCATATTTATTATCTTAAATACAATATGTCTGACTATATTCAAGATATTTTCACTTGCTAAGCTGTATTATCTCCCCGGAAAAAAGGGCAAGTGGGTTAAGAAGTCAGTTTAATAAACTGGAACAGGAAGCTCGATGAGGCAGGATGCCAGCTGGGGTGCTTGGAGTAATATTTATTAGGGTAAGTCCAATGATCATTATCATCGTGGGGGTCAGAACACAGGCAGGGAACATCAAAGTAGGATAATACCTAATCCAGTTCAGCTAACTGGAGAGAGTCAAAACCAGAACATCCTAGAAAATGACTTAGACTTAAAAAGAAAAAGACTTAGACTTAAAGATACAGAAACTTTACGGCAAACCAAGAAACAGCAGGGGAGATATAGCTGAACTAATCCCGGACTAACACAAAAAAAGGTACACACATTCTGGTAACAATTCAGTGACATGGCGGAGGAATACACTAGAACTAAAACAAAATCACACAATAAAGCATGAACAAAAACACCAAGGGAAGAAAGACCAAGCATGAGCAGTGTTTGTGCAGACTAGTGAAGTTTACTTTCCTCAAGAAATGAATGTCTAGATTCTTTTTGGTGCTTATGGACAATGATTAGAACAGCCTAATCATTTCAGTCAAAATGTCTGAGCCACTTTATTCGGAACTGGCTAGTAAAGAAACCATGTATTCTTGTCAAGTTTTTGTAAACCTGTAGCTCTGTAGCCTCATTATTCCTGTTCATTGCTTATAGGAATGTGCTTTTCTGTTGCTGTAGGCCGTCTGCTTCCAGGTTCAACGTGCTGTGCATTCTGAGATGCTTTTCTGCTCACCATGCTTGTAAAGCATTATTTGAGTTACCTTAGCCTTTTTGTTGGCTCGTACCAAACTCAGACCCTCTCTCATCAACAAGATGTTTCCAACCACAGAACTGTGTTCAATGGATCCTTTTCCTTTTTTTCCACAATGTTCTGTGTGTGTGTGTGTGTGTGTGAAAATCCCAGAATGAAAGTCACAGAGATATATTTTTCCTATTCTGATGATTGATGTGAACATTACCTGAAGCTCTTGACCTGTATCTGCATGATTATACGCATTGCGCTGCTGTCACATTGATTGGCAGATTGGATAATTGCATGAATGAGCAGGTGTTCCTATTAAAGTAGCTAGTGAGCGAATTTACTACTGTGTATATAACTCAGCTCGTGATACTTACTCATGATTTACACTAAAAGTGCACACAGAACCCATTTAGAACACGTTTTAGCCCCGGTCCCTGAATCTTCTATGCTTTCGGCTTATCCCTATATATACAGTATATGTGCGTGTAGGCTTGGTCTTTTATCTTTTATCCCCCCTTCTGGCTTGACTGATCAGAGAGTGTTGCCCTTGCTCTTGTGCCTGTGTGTCAATGTGAAAAGCTGCATATGGCCATGTTGATGCCCACCAGCTTTCTCCCTCTCATTTTTATGCTACCTTGATGCTCCCATGTGACAAAGTGGGCACTCAGGGCAAAATGGAAGGTGTGTGTGTGTGTTTTGATAAGTCTGTTTTGGCTGGGTTAAATTAAGGGCTTTACTCTTGTTTTTTTGTCCTCCCAACATTCTCGTCAGGTTAAGATTGTAGTTATTAACTATCTCAGTAATCCACCTTTCTGAAGCAGAAGAAAATCGAAACATTAATTCGAATAAAGAATCTCGAGATACAGATCTTAGGAATGCATGAAAGACAAGGACACGGTATGCATGCACACAAGGAGGCGCAGCAGGAATCGTGACTTACCGATGCCGCAAAATGCCCTTGCAGTGCAACTGATATTCAGTTTACTCTGGCTGTAGCTCATCACCTGCTAAGTGTGCGAGCTACAAATTGTGACATGAAATTTGCTGTGAAATGGTGAATACTTCAATGGTGGACCAGCGAGCTACCAAAAAGCTTGAGATTGGTGTTGACGCAAAATTGTTAAGAAATCAAATTATTTTTAAAGTCAAGTGCAGCTCCATAGGCAGGAATTAAAAAGCGTGGAATAAATGATCAGGATAAAGGCTGAAAGGATGTTATTTTGACTCACTTCTATGCCAATAACAGTATTTTAATGTATGTTATTAATAATATTAATCAAGCTTTGTTTAGGGCTTATGTGCAGACAAAATGGCCTGTTTCATTATTGGTTTTATTCTTCGTACTTTTCATGTTATTTAATTAATCCCCAATAATATAAAACACAAATATTTTTCACAGAACTTTCCCAAAGGTATTCTTAAACCCTGACCTCTTGAACTTGACAGTCTAATCCAGATCTGGTAGCTCAAGTGGTTAGGGCTTTGGGTTGTTGATCAGAAAGTAGGGGTTCAACCCTCAGTGCTGGGCCCCCTAAGCCTTGCTGCACCCTGAGCTTTGACCCAAAGCTGGGACATGCAAAGAAAAGAATTTCATTGTGCTGTAATTTATATGTGACAAAAATATGAAGGCTTCTTCTTATGCATACATTTCCATACAAGATAAGGAGTAAGATTCTTTATGTGATTATTCATGAATACCTCATTTCTGTTATGAATGCTTGCAAGAATAAATAAATGCTTGATTTATGAATCAATCTGCTCATATTCCAGCTTGATAGATGAGATAATCATGTATCTGATGACACAAAGGCTTAACTCTCCTGAATTTTAAGAGCACCATGTGCAAAACTGACCACTGGTTCGGTGCATAGTGAAGTGCCCTAAATCATCTGCACTTATTTTATTCACCATTGGCTCACTATTTTGTGCTTATTTCTTTCCTGAAATGCATATTTATGAGGAAGAAGAGTACCCTTTTATGCTGCCACTAGCATGACACATAAACTACATATCTTCGGCAGATTTGTACATTATATAACGAGGCACAAACGGCTTAGCCCACAGTGTCAGTGATGTACTGACTTTCTTTGTAGCCTGAGTTTATCTTATCAGCCCCTTGAAAAAGTCTGGGCAGAATGAATAAATGCTGGGGTGTCTGAGTGACTGGAGTATTTGTACATGAAATAACTGTACTTGTTCCAACGCGTAGACTTTGTATAGTATAGTGTAACAACATGTCTAGGGTTGACAACAGGAATGAGAAAGTGGACTCGTCTCCTGCCCTGAGCCCTCTGCCAGACCAACACGCCGAGCACTTATTAAAAGATCAATAGAAGATCAAGTTTTATTGATATAGTTGTATTCTCACTCCACTCTCGCGGCGGGATGTTAAATTCAGGATGAGCATATGGCACAATAACAAACACAATAATCAAATCAATAAAGATTTTTTAGCCACTGTCTAAAAAAAAAAACCCTAATCTACTCTACGTTTCTATCTGAGGGAAGAAAGGGCATCTGAAAAACACATTAGCTTGTACTCCAACAACACTGAATTTAAAGTTCTTGCTTCTGAAGCGAGTGTCGGTTTTATTTACAGAGGTGTGTTTTTCACATATATAGGACGGCTAGGGACAGGCCTCAGCATCTCACTTCTGTCTGAAACGTTTCTCTGGACTTTTATAGGCAGAGCACTCCTGTGCGACTGGTGATAACACTACGTCATACTGCTGAAGAGAGAAGCAGACAGATAACACACCTATACTATATGACCACAAGGAACATTAAGTGAAGAAAGGGCCACATGCTGTATGTGTGAATATATGTGTTTGTGTGTTCAGCAGATTTTGCTGAGTGAATAAGTGAGTGAAGGAGTGAGTGAGTGTGTGAGTGAGTAAAGGTGTGAGTGGGTGAGTGAGTAAAGGAGTGAGTGAGTGG
>NC_080721.1:5023549-5041049 GCF_019097595.1 Hemibagrus wyckioides | reverse complement strand
AGCTTTGTTCTGTCGTAGGCGTGGGGCTGTTTGAAATTGTCACTGTGTTATAGTCTAGTGGAAAAAATGTCATGGTTTTGCAGTTTTTAATCAACAAATTAAACATACCAGCTAATGGTGAAAATGAAAGGGACAAAATCTTAGTACTAATGTCTCAAAACCATAAAGAAAAAGATCAAATCCCTCAAATGTGGGTTAAAAAGGGGTCTATTGGGAGAATTTTTCCATAAAATCTCACGTTCATCACGTTGTTATTTTTTTCCTTTTCCATTTCTGGCATTTGGCAGATGCTCGTATCCAGAGCGATGTACAAAAGGGCTTTGAAGTCTCTATCAGTGAATACATTAACACTGGTTCACTGAGGCACAGACTTGGGATACCATCAGCCTGAAAACTGTGTTGGAAGAATATATTTTTTAGTACATACAATAGATAAAACAAACAGGGAGAATAAGAGCTAGTTTAAGTCTTTCAGGAAGAGGTAGGTCTTCATCTGCTCTTCATCAGCTCTTTAGACGTCTAGGGGAAGTTCATTCCACCACCTCGGTGCCAGGACAGAGAAGACGTATACCTACCTCTTACCCTGAGAGATGGTGGAGGAAGCGTGGTGCAGTGTCTCTTTCATTTTGACAGAAGAGACAGTGAGTGTGAGGCAGGATGCTGTGTTGCTTTGCTGAGTTGTAATGTTTAATCTGTAAGTTTAATAGCCCTGAGTTACATCCTAAATAAGGTACTACACACAACGCACCTACACTACTCTCTATGCATCTAGTGTATGAATTTTTAGAAGGGTGTTTTAGTATCGTCATAAACTGAACACCAATGTGAGCTAACTTAAAAAAAACATTTACCGTTGCATCAGTCGACCTTCGGTAGTCTATAATGAACTCAGAAACTACACTGACCTATTAGGATGCTCTTGGTTGAACAATTGCATGTGACTTTAAACTGTTGTAGAAAGGACATTATTTACATTTACATTATTTACTGTCCAGTGTCACCCAGATGAGGATGAGGTTCTCTTCTGAGCCTGGTTCCTCTCAAGAGGGAGTTTTTCCTTGCCACTGTTGTTTCAGGCTTGCTCATTAGGAATAAATGTTAGAGATAATTATTAACTGAACCTTTTTCTTCATTTTTATTTTACATCGATCAGGCATGGACTCCACTAGATCCCTGAAGGTGTGCTGTGGTATCTGGCACCAAGATGTTAGCAGCAGATCCTTTAAGTCCTGTAAGTTGTGAGGTGGGGCCTCCATGGATCGGATTTGTTTGTCCACCACATCACACAGATGCTTGATTGGATTAAGATCTGGGAAATTTGGAGGCCAAGTCAACACCTCACACTCGTTGTTGTGCTCCTCAAAACATTACTTTGTGGCATGGCACATTATCCTGCTGAAAGAGGCCACAGCCTTCAGGGAATACCGTTTCCATGAAAGGGTGTACATGGACTGTAACAATGCTTAGGTAGGTGGTACGTGTCAAAGTAACATCCACATGTATGGCAGGACCCAAGTTTTCCCAGCAGAACATTGCCCAAAGCATGACACTGCCTCCACCGCCTTGCCTTCTTCCCATAGTGCATCCTGGTGCCACGTGTTCCCCAGGTAAGTGACGCACACGCACCCGGTCATCCACGTGATGTAAAAGAAAATGTGATTTATCAGACAAGGACACCTTCTTCCATTGCTCCGTGGTCCAGTTCTGATGCTCATTTGCCCATTGTTGGTGCTTTTGGCAGTACACAGGGGTCAGCATGGGCACCCTGACTGGCCTGCAGCTATGCAGCCTCATAAGCAACAAACTGTGATGCACTGTGTATTGCCAGCCTTCTCTCCCTACATGCATCAAAGAGCTTTGGCCGTCCATGACCTGGTCACCGGTTCCTTCCTTGGACCTCTTTTGATAGATACCCACAAGAGCTGCAGTTTTGGAGATGCTCTGATCCAGTGGTCTACCCATCACAATTTCGCTCTTTCAGTCAAACTCGCTCAAATCCTTACGCTTGTCCATTTTTCCTGCTTCTAACACATCAACTTTGAGGACAAAATGTTCACTTGCTGCCTAATATATCCCACCCACTAACAGGGGCCATGATGAGGAGATCATCAGTCTTATTCACTTCACCTATCAGTGCTCATAATGTTACGCTTGATCGGCGTATGTTTTTGTACTTCTCTAAAGATGCTTTGAGACAATGTCCATTGTCAAAAGCGCTACACAAATAAATTGAATTAAAAAAAAAAAATTAAATGGAATTTGTAAGATGTATCATCCACCAGAGTGTCGTCAGCCATTTTGAAAATTGTTTCTCATCCCGTGTCAGCGGCTGCTAGCCCCGCCCCTCTTCCACTATCTATGCAATCATCCGGGTTCTTAAAGTGCATTTCATCTTGGAGTTTCAGTGTGAACACTCTACTCGCAATACGGAACTGAGTAGAATAGTACTGTAAGTATGCACGCCTGATGTGTTTGAAAAAATGATAAGTATGCTAAGAGTGGCATCAGACCTAGATGTAACATGTTTAGAGCAGTAACAGATCACACAGTCATGCATTTTTATGTGTATTTCAGAAAAAGAAAAAAAAAAGTCAGCAGTGTCTGATCATCACACCGTGAATAACTGTGAAAGTCTGACACCCTAACAACCATCTTGCTTAAAAACTATCAAGGACTTGAGCGCCAGGTTTGACATGTGAACGAATCCATATTGCACACCATCAAAACAGCAGAGATTTCATCTGAAATAATGCGATTTCAGATTTTCTCCCAAACTCCCACTTACAAGCCTCTTATTTACATCTCACATGTATACAACACATCCCAGTTTATCCTTGCATAGATCTAATTTACATGAAGACTAATTAATGCATGCGCTGTGGCAGCGTGCCAATAAAGGAAAGCATCCGAGGATGTAAATGGACTGGAGACGAATAAATATGTTTTGGGGAAGTCCAGGCAGATGTGCTTGTGTCTGATATTGCTGTAAATAAAAAAAAAAATATATATATATATATATATTTTGAACCTGAAATATCGCAATAGAAAATTGAAGCATTCTAGCCCCACCTGCAGGCAGCTACATGAACTACATTTCTAGCTACATTTTAGTATGTAAACAGATCAAACTTAGCAGATTCATTTACACATTCGTCCGAACGCAGGGAACCTGAAGTCTAGCACGAGGGGACTCAGGGGGCAAGGCAGGGGACACCCTGGATGGGGTCCCAAAAAATTCACAGGGCAGAATCACACACATAATTTAAAGACATCAATCAGCCTAAACTGGGGGAAAAAACCTGAGAACATGGAGGAAACCCACGTGGCTTGGGGAGAACATGCAAACTCCACACACACACACACAACTCGACCCAGCTTCGATGAATAAGAGCCGGTGTTCTGAGTGGAATCCACATTGTCGTTTCTGCCCAACAAAGCTAATGCGATGTCCGCCGGGACATTATACTCATTCAGATGGCTCCATGTTTGTGACTTGTTTGCGTTAGTGCCAATTTGCTGGCTTTCACAAGCTTAGAGCGTGGCGAAAAAAGAATTCTTAAAATAAACAACATTAACAAAATCGAAGCATTAAAGTATGTAAATGCTCCGCCGAACCCTTCCGTGGGGGACTACTCTTGCATGGACACTTGTTTTTTTTTTTTTTTGCCACTTATTCGCCACAAGATATAATTTATGCCAAATGAGGATCTCATAAGGACCATTAAAAGTTCTTTGCTTTAATGCAAGGCACTTATTTGAAGAGGCAGGGAATATGGAAGCACCATTATGGCTCTTCAATTATTCACACGTCTTGTTTTCAAATTAACGGCGCATTTACTTAATTGCTTCGGGGTATTATGAGTATACGTTTGCTCACATGTGAGACTTCGAAGCAACAATTCGAAACGTTCTGCTCTCGGTGGCGCTCAGATGCAGCTGCCTCTGAGTCACACCTCGGCACGGGTTTTTCTTCCACCTGTTAGGATTTTTTCAGTTTCTCTACGATTATAGTTTCATTAGACAATTTCATCCATATGATTGACGTACAAAATAAATTGCATTCTAAGCATGTATGATGAAATGCTTCGTATTTAAACGACTGCTCACATGCAGCATAGACGCTATACTATAGATGCTGTTCACTCACAAAATAAATCATAAAGAATTCATGCACTCTCCAGTGTTAGTCAGGGGCTGGACTCAGACTCTGGTTAGTAATTTGATTGTAATTGGCAAGTAAATGTTGTTAATCTGCATTATACATAAAACTGAATGTGAAAGTTGAAAGAGCTCCTAAAGAGACCTCTAATAAATTCTTAATTACGCACTTCTTATAATATAATCACACATGATCACACATATAATCACATGATAATAGTGATAGTGAAACCTTAACATGTCAAATATTGACACGTCACATAACTTAAATTATTTTTATTATTACATTTTAGGGAAACTATATAAAATGAACACTGTGATACTTTATTCCTAATTAGTAGATGATTTAGTACTCCACTGTGTGTGTGTGTGTGTGTGTGTATTTATTGCTATTATATTATTGTATATTACTGTATTTGTTGTTTATTATTTTATATTAAATATATATATATATACCACCTATATATGTGGTGGGGTACAATATCATGTCAGATATTCCTGTTTTTGGCTTGTCCTTGTGAGGAAAACTCCTTTCTTTCTCTCTCTCGTGTTTTCTTTTGCAGTTTTTATGATAAAAATAACTTTTAATATATGAGTCAATATCTCGATGGGGTACAAAGTTGCCAGATATTAATTTTATGGGGTCATTTGGCCCACACCCACCCAACTATATAGTTTGGACATTATTTTTTTTTAACATGTTTTTATTGTTACATTTTATTTCTTTTTACAGCTTTTATTAAAAGGAAAGGGAAAATAAAGTGTAGCAAGCCTAAACGTTTCTTTTTGGATTAAAGTTAAGTTATATTTCAGTATAAAGACAACAAAAAACAGTGTGTGTGTGTGTGTGTGTGTGTGTGTCCAGTTGGGAATTTCAAAGATTATATGAACTGACAGTGTGTGACATGTTTTTTATTGAGAATGAATTCTGTTCCAGCAAAGATCATCATGAAACTGTTGTAAGTGACAGGTTAGTATGACAGCATGGTATGCCTATGTGAGTGAGTGTGAGTGTGTGTGTTTATTGTTGGCTTTGCTCTGCAGACCTTCTACGAGGTCTATGCTGGTCTTGTGATTCCTGATGGGATTGCGTGATTTTTCCTCAGTAATGGGGGTCAAGCACCTGCCGGCAGCTACGTCTCTCAGGACTTGTGTGTGTGTGTGTGTGTGTGTGAGAAAGAGAGAAAGTACATGGCAGGGTGAGAAGGCAGAAGCAGGGAGATTTTCACTGCCCTCTGTATCTCCTCACTTGGTATTCCAGCCATTCTATCATCCATGCTGCTTTATATATATATATATATATATATATATATATATATATATAGTTTACAGTATAACTCAACAGGCTGCACAATCCTTCCTTTACTGCTTTATCAAGGGTGTTGAGATTTTTTATTCATATCTAAAGTAATTCGCTTGACAAATCTACTTAAAAATAATCTCCTGATTTATCTCCTATATATCATACATCATTATGCGCCACTAATTACTTCAACTTCAACTTGTTGCCACTCCTCTTTCATTTAGAATGAAAGATGCATTTGCTATTCAGAAGGTGTTTACAGGCGGCACGGTGTCTTAGCGGTTAGCACGTTTGCCTCACACCTCCAGGGTTCGAGTCTCGCTCCTGCTCACTGTGTGTGTGGAGTGTGATGGGTTGGCACTCTGTCCAGGGTGTATCCTGCCTTGATGCCCGATGATGCCTGAGATAGGCACAGGCTCCCCGTGACCCGAGGATAGATCGTATAAGCGGTACAGACAATCAAATGAAAAATGAAAAAGGTGTGTACATGACGCACCTTTAATCTTTTTCATCATTTGAGAAATTGCCCCTCCATATAGGTGTCGGTGGCATTGTGGTATGTTTGAGTTTTTTTGGAACAGCTTGAATTTCTCAAGGTGAAATCTACACAGATGTGTAGCTGCACACTAAAAATTCTAACTGCTGTGTTTGTAGCCACACTGGCAGATGAATCAGTGTTGTGGGTGCATGTTTTCTCGGCCTGATGGTGAAAGCCTTGACATAACCCTTCAGCTTCTCTCTCTCTCTCTCTCTCTCTCTCTCTCTCTCTGTCTGTCTTTCTCTGGAGAAAAACAAACTTCTTCTCCAGGAGGCTAAATTAAATTTTCATACATTCCAGCAGCATTGACACCACTTTCACTCCTATCCATTCTCCCTCACCCTTCTTTCCTTTTAAAAGATGTGCTCTAGCCGTAATAATTCAGATTGCTGAAGTGAGCGCCGTTCTCTATTGATTACGACTCTGTTCTGCCCATCTGAGTGCCAATCTCTTACTCCCGAATTCCACAGTAATACAGTCCGAAGAATGTGTGTATGACAGAGATGTAAATATTTCAGGTGAACAATGCGGCCATTTAGCTGGATTTCGAACTGATTTTGCTGTATAAGGGGAAAGCAGCGTAAATTAAATCAAAGGAATTGGTACTCTGGGTATCTTGCCTTTCTCTTATCCCAGCAAATTGGCAAGAGTAATTGAACAACCTGTTTTCTCTCTCTCTCTCTCTCTCTCTCTCTCTCTCTCTTTCTCTATTAAATAAGATCCACCCAGAGCTCTTCACCAAGCTGGTTTTAGTTTAGTTTATAAACCATCCCCAGACACGTTTTTATTTTTGGCCTGTTTTTTTATTTTATTTTTCTCTCTGTTTTCTACCTTCTCTCTAGCACTTCATTTATCCTACTGACTCCAAGGAGAGAGAGAGTGTTTGTGGTCCTGCAGGTGGGGTGTGTAACTGATGGGTTATATGTGTGTGTGTGTGTGTAGTGGTGAGGAGTTGTAATGAAACAATTTCACACAACACCCTACACCCTGCAGTGCCAATCTGAACCCACCACTCCACGAAAGAGGTATGGCATGAATGATGAAGGAGAGGCTAGACGTAGCCTCTAACACTGTCTGGGATAACTGACACTTCCTTCTTTCCTTCGTCTGTCATCCTTGCCATTATGCTGAAGAATGAAATCAACTGTGAAAAATATATACAGAGGAAAGAAAGTCAACCAAAAGAATGTAGGCAGTTAACCAACTGTGTTTTTTTTTGTAGCATGTGTAAGAAAAGAAAGAAAAGAAGCTTTTTTCCTTTAAGCTCGGTTTGCAGCAAAATGTTACAAATGAATAAAATAGTGGTGTTAATGCTAGTAGTTAAAAAGCGATAAAAAGGCAAGAAGGGCATACAAGTATATCTGTGTACAATGAATGCAAGTGTTTTAAATTACATGCCACTGCCACTGCCATGGAATCAACTGCCCTAGAGAAAGCTGGATGGAAGAATTAATTCAAATCTAACCCAAATAAACAGCCTACTGATACCTAAAACTTAACCTTAATGCTTAACCTTAACACTAAACCTACACTACCAGTCAAAAGTTTGGACACACCTTTTAATTCAGTGTTTTTTTTGTTTAGGGATTTATTTTCTACATCCTAGAACAATACTGGAGATTTCAAAACTATGAAATAACACATGTGGACTTAAGTAATTCATATGTAATGACAACAAAAAACAACAGTCAGTTGTTATTTTAAGACACGAAGGTCAGGTGTTCTGGAATAGTTCTTGCAAGAACAGTATCGTCAAGTGCATTTGCAAAACCCATCAAGCACCATGATGAAACTGGCTCACATGAAGACCATCCCAGTAAAGCAAGACCAAAACTTACCTCTGCTGCAGAGGAGAAGTTCATTTAGAGTTACCAGCCTCAGAAATCACCAATTAACAGCACCTCAGATTAGAGCCGTTATGAAGTGTTTACAGAGCATCAGTAGCAGACATATCTCAACATCAACTGTTCAAAGGACATTATCGTGTATTTCGGCCGCCTTCAGCATTGTTTTACAATGTAGAAAGAAATAAACATCAGGAAAGACCATGGAATTAGAAGGTGTGTCCAAACTTTTGACTGGTAGTGTAACACCAACCATTATTACTAACCTTAACACTAAACCTAACACAAAACCACTAATACTAACCATAAAACTAACCTTAACACTAAACCTAATCATAAACCTTACCCAAACTCTAACATTAACCTTAACCATAACGATAGCACTAACCATAACACTAAACCTAACACTAACACTAATCAGAAACTTAACACCAACCCTAACCATAACACTAGCGCCTCCCCCAACACAAGACCTAACACTAACTCAAAACCAAATCCTAACAAAAACCCTAACCATGAACCTAACTGACCAGAGCCACATCTTTTTAACAGTTTATTTATTTATTTATTGACCAATCAACAGTACCTCCTGGTCAGAGCCGTCCCTTGGGAGCATTACTTTCAACCTAACCCTAATACTAACCTGATGATAACTACATGAGGTATGAGAATGACTTGGTGAGTCATTTGTGTTGACCCTGATAGGCTAGATTTGTCTACAGAGTGACCGTTCTTCTCCCCAAAACTACTGACCGTAAAGCATTCCATTATGGGGAACTTGCTGAATGCTCCTTGCTCTGCCCAGTATGGGCCCGATGCTCCAGAACAACCAGAAATCATTGATTGGATCGCCAGATCAACTGCTTGTCTGTCACAGGAGAAAGGCTGTCTAAACGGAGACTAGATGGCAGATCTCATCTCCAGGCCTAAGATATTACATTTAAAAAATATTAAGATAAAAAAATGAAGTTTCATCATTGTGATTTCATTGCTTATATTACATTTAATCTAAACTTAATTAATCTAATCGAAACACACTTCTAATGACTAGATTGAGCGATGTAGAGTGAGCGTGATCAATTAACAGAGTATTAACATAAACCAATTACATTAGGAATTCTCGTGAGGATGTTGGTGCTGGTGGGAACTACAACTGTAGTATTAAATTAGCGCAGTTAAAATGTGCAGTAGAAAAGTGCAGCGGTAATGTGGATGGGAAAACATGTCAGAGACCTGGGTTCGGATGTACAAAAACTAATTGTGATGGTTCAATTATGTGCAAACGATGTGTAAGTAAATTCAATGGGCTTTTTTTCCCCCTCAGGGCAGAGGTTTGTCTTCTAATCATAGATATTACTTATAGCTGTACAGAAAGAGATTCAGGGAGAAAAGAAAGAGAATAATGTACTACTGGAAATATGCTCCAGGCCAATATGGCATCAGCATGGACATGAGTTAGGTGTTTTTTCTTTACTTGCCTTAAGCTTTAAACTCACAGTGGATGTATTTGCTTGAAGATGTTTCTTCAGTCTGCTAAAAGCACATGACTGAAAAATAAACACACAGTGAAGTTATTTAGAGGAGCTAATGTCATGCAGTACTATTAGTTTTTATCACTATATTTTAGGATTTGTGTGCATTTCTTGCTATACTGAAAGGCTCAGCATGTGTGTGTGTGTGTGTGATTGGTACACTGCAATGGATTGGCACACAACTCAAGCTATATTTCCACACCTTGGCCAATCTGCACAAGCAGCCTATACTAAAAGACCATTTCTAGAAACTACATTTTTTGTCATAAATATACACATTTTTATTGCCACTCATATATAGCTCTGGAAAAAAAAATAAGAGACCACTGCAAAATAATCAGTTTTGTGAACTACTGACAATATTTCTCCTAAATTCAGTATATCTATTGTTATTTAGAGTGTACATTTAAAGGAAATTACAAACACATGAAAATAAGCCAGGATCATGCCGTATTTGCAGAGCTTTAATATCTCAAATAAAACTAAATGCAAATCATTTGTAAACAAATTGTGTTAATGCTTTGGCTAAATAACATTAAGAAATCAGTATTTGGTGGAATGACCCCGATTTGCATGCGTTTTGGCTCCATGATCTCCACCAGTTTCTCACATTGCTGTTGGGGAACTTTATACCACTCTTTGCTTGATGGTTTGTGACCATCCATCTTCCTCTTGATGACATTCCAGAAGTTTTCAATAGGGTTCAAATCTGGAGATTGGGCAGTGGGCTCTTTTTTTTTTTTTCCAGAGCTGTATATATCCTGGTCACAGACCTACCTTTTTTGACACTGGATTAGCTGTGGATCCACTTTCCAGTAAAAATAAATGAATAAATGAACGGAACTTCAGTCAAAATGAGGAATGTTTTTAAGCTTGACTCGACAATGCGTTGGTTAAATATCTAGCTGAATGATCTTACATTTGATTGGTCAGAAAAACGCGTTGTTAAAATGTACTAGCTTTGAAGTAACAAATATTATTATATTTAGTAGCCCATCATCATCATCATCATCTGTAGGGTAACTAACAAACAGCTGTTTATGAACAGTTGACATGAGTGGTGTAATGTTACTAATGCGTCTCTTGGGTGATCTGACCATGGCGGTGCTTATTATAAATTTCTCATGCTTGCTTGCTCCATGAGTCAATTTTGTAGCTTGCTATAATCTTCCCACCGAGGATTCCTCTTCACAGTGAACTTACTGACAGATATAACAAGTAGCAGGCAGGTGTGTGAATTTGCAGTATATTACTATATTATTCAATAATATATACTGTATATACACACTACATACTAATTATTATTATTATTATTATTATTATTATTATAGTAGTAGTAATAGAATCAACTGGGTAATTAAAATTTATATAAATAATATAATATATTCTTGTAAGAAAGAAACATGAAAAAAATACTGTATAATATGATGTTATTGAGCTGTTGTGAGTCATTCTGTAATAGTAATTCACACTTGCCGTGTCAGGGTTGTCGGCTCAGAATGTGGCAAATTTGTATGCATTCATAGTACGCTAGCTTAGAAACGCCAAAGGTTAAAACGCCCAAACACCAGACATTAAAGAAGTTCGACTGCAACTTGACTGGCTGGAGCTGACAGCCAATCAGGAGAGACAAAGAGCTAGAGAGAGAGAGAGAGAGAGAGAGAGAGAGAGAGAGTTTAAACAAAGCAAACAAGTGAAGGGTTTTTACACTGTGAGAAGAATAAGGGTAGATATAGAGTTTTAGTTTTATTTGCTCAACAGTTAAATAATTAATAACTAATAAAAGCAATTTATATTCAGTTTTTTCCCCTGTCCAAACACATGATTTGTGTGCATCTCTAAATTGTCGGTAGTTTGAGAATGAGTGTGGGTGATTGTCCCTTGTGATGATTTGGCAACCCATCCTGAGTGCCCCCCCATTTTGTGGCCTGAGTAACTGGGAATAGACTCCAGGTTCCATGTGACCCTGTGCAAAATAAGTGCTAAAGTAAATTGGATGGATGGATGGATGGCTGGCTGGATGAATGGATGGGTGGATGGATGGCTGGATGGGTGGATGGGTGGATGGCTGGCTGGCTGGCTGGCTGGCTGGCTGGATGGATGGAAATTGTAACCATGTACATGCACAGATAGAAATTTACTTGTGGTTAAGAATCTGCAGTGTTTTTGATCAATATATATATCAATTCATGTTATTTTATCCTACCCAAATCCATAGACTATCAGAGGCAGAAATATTGCTTATCTGGAGACATGGTGCAATCACACAAGATATGTGGTACACAATATTTGATTTGATTTGTATTAATTTAACATTCTTAGAACAATTCTGAGCCTGAGGTATCTGAGGTGGAAAAAAGCCCTGAGTCGACATGAGAGGAACCTGACTCTTGGACCCATCCTCTTCTGGGTGAGATCAGATAGTGGGATTTTGATGAGATGCTACAGCTATATAGTGTGGTTTGAGAGCGACAGTGCACATACAGTATAATACCTGATTTTGAAAGCAGCTTAATCTGATTTCTGAGTATCTTTTTTGTCCATGCTCTATTCACTGAACTGGACTAAAACGAGATTCAGTCATTCGTTCTGCAATGGGAAACAAACTGTTCCCCAATGTTTGCTCTGTGACCTTCAAAAACCTTTAAATGTCACAGTGTTTAACCACATGATACCGTATAATCCTCGCTCCCACTAAACACATTGTATGTTTCCATAAGTCTACTCAAGCAATTGTTTGGATAAGTCTACTTAAGCCTTTATTTCCAGGCTTTTTTTTTTTTTTGTCAGGTGATACCAGACATAAACCAGTGCTCCTTGTCGTTACACATCATTTATATTTTTGTTTTTATTAGTGTGCATTATTGGATATCGTTGCATTTTTAGCAAAGCTTTGAATGTAGTAAGTGGAAACTTAATTGGTTCTGGAGGTGGGTTCTTAAGGTGAAAATTTGTATTGCGAAACAAATTTTCCTATAAGAAATAATGTAAATGAAGATAATCCGTTCCAGCCGCCCAAAAATATGGCCAATATTCCCAATACGAAGCGTATGTAAACTGTATGGCTGCTTACAAAGAACTGACCCAAGCCAAGCATTCCATGTCAAGGCTCCTCACAGGAAGTCGTGCCACCAAGCTTGGGCTAAAAATAGAACAAAGCACCCACAACACCAATCTGTCAACAAAAAATGCTCACAAAATCACCAAGCTTTTGAACGCATGCCGAAGGCAGCGTTGGTATCGTGGGTTGACTCTTTCCAAAGAGCTTTCACTGAGTTAAAAATTCGTAAGGGAGATCATTCCTTACGCTGTACTCTGGTCCGGCATGTCTAACAATGTGATCTCCTAATAATTATCTCCTGCCTCCTGCTCTGGGTGGGAGTTGGTGAGAGGCAGATCAGGCAGTTTACCATGTCTACATTTGCCCCTCCGGTCTATTCATTACTCAGCAATTGAACCAACCATAATCAATTACATAATCCATAATCAAGTTTTATATTAGTAGTATTATTTATCCACATTCATCTGCTTTAATTAACCATGGTTTTTATTTAATACATGAATTCATATGTTGAAGCAAAGCTCTCTCTCTATATTTTTTTTATTAATAATGTCATAAAATCTATAAAAATGTTGTAAAGTAGTGAGGAGTAAAGGCACACTTGACACCCTCGAACACACTGCGTGCAATGTAATCTGGTTTGGGGTTTTTAAAGACATTTTAGTGTCAAATTTAGTGGATTCATTTGTGATGGCAGTTGAATAGTGAATTTATTGTCATGAGCTTTATGAGTCATTGCACAGGAAAAGCATTTAATCATAGGTTTGAATTAAACTGTGGATCAAATTTCGTTATCTAATCTGCAGAGGCTGTGGTTCCTGTCACTGAGGTTTGCGTACTGGTTTTGCTCACTTCTAATTTTCATCGGCATGGTAAGAAAGATATTCCCAGATTCCCAGTCTTTGAGGCCGTCTACTCTAAAAGTTGTGTACTCATGTGAAACAAATTAGCATGTGTAATTTGTGAGTGTTTGAAAGTACTGAAGTACTGAACCATTTATCACAATGTTGTTTGAATGCCACAGCATGTGGTGGTGTCTTAGAAGCAGTGAGAAGAATTTGAGGGTGAGATTCAGACTCCAGTTGCTTGATGTGTTCTGTTCTCACACCGGGCCCCCAAATGCCTTCTGGGCTTCTCTAGCACTAAATTGCCCCCAGCGCATGAGGGAGGTGTCTGCGGTGACTGATTCTCTCCAGTGGGGCGCCATAACCAGACTGAACGCTTTTGTAAGTAAAGCCTTGTGCCTCCAATGAGTTAGAACTCCTGAACCTCGTGCTGAGATGAAGACACTTCTCTGTCAGAGGCATTCTGGGTTGAACTGCAGGATTATTCCAGCCTTTTGAAATTTCTTTATTTCTAACAAGCCCGGGCACACTCTTTCATCGCTGTTTGGAGTCTAACCTACAGATTAAAATCAGGGGCCTGCTAGGGTTTCAGGAATATTCAGGATTTGGATTTCAAACTTTATGTGTCCAGTTAGATCTGTGGTGCTTTGAGGATGTAGTCAGTCCTTATCTAATTTCTAAAATAAAACGATAGGGCCTAGATTAATAGAGACCTAATCTTGTTGTCCATCTACCAGAAATACTGTACATTTTCAATGGCCAGTGTCACAGAGGTGGTGTGTAAAATCTTAGAAGAGACTATGATCACCATTTTGTTTATTATTATTTACAGTTCTATATTTTACCTAGCCTAAAACTCTGATTATTGGTTTTAAATATTAGAAATCAGAATTGTAGCAGTTGTATACAGTGTTTTACAATCAAAATAGCTGGTTGAAAAGAGTTGATGTCCGTTGTATCTCTGTACCAGCGATAACATGGCGAGGTCTGGATTGTTTTTCTCAGCAGGCGGCTGTCCATTTCTCATCGTCCTGCTCAGCAGCGCCTAAACACAAAGTAACGATACTCTACATACAGAAACCCAGCAGTGCCGTGATACATTTTTATATCACATTTGTGGCAGTAATATAGTTCATTTGTTTACACTGATTGAAAATGTCTGATAAGTCCATTTCCAATCATTGTATTGGTAACTTATCAAGTTATTGTAATTTGTTACTTTATACATCTGTCGCTTTTAGACAGATACACATGAGCTTATGTGCACTATGTGAGAATGGTATTAATATGAAATACTGTGTTGTTACAAGAGGGTATTCTGGTCATTACTGGTGGGTAGTTTTCATGAACTAGACTTGACTTTGTGAGTGTGAGGGAAGAGTTACTGATTTAACCCTCGTGTAGGGGTTGCATTGGGAATGGGATCCTGCAGGATGCAAAGAATCCAACAACATAACCAAGGCAGTGGGTGTGGTTTACTATCATGCAAACAGAATTGGACCAGGTGTAAAGCTTGTAGAACAAATCTAAGGACTACATTGGATGCGGTGCCTGTGGGATGTTTGTTCAACAATGTCTGATGCGTTTGACTGCAGTTACTCAATAACTTTTATCCTGGTCAGGGTTGCTGAGGTTCCAATAATACTTTCTTTACATTTTTATTGAAATAGGTTTATTAGAAAATATCCAGGCTAATAAAACAGCAGGACTGGGCAGGATTTCTTCTGAAAAGTGGACAACAACAAAGAAAAAGCACATCTCTAAACTCTGTTGTGTTTAAGACTTAGCAGTGAATTGCACACAGACTCTTAGGGTAGCTGATGATGGATGCAACATGACAAGAACTAGAATGATTTATTTTTCCTGCAGATTTTCACACACCAGTTATGTTCAGCATATTCATTCCACCTTTTTAATCTCAGAGCAGCGTAAGCTATTAGAAATGTTAGTTTTACTGGTCATTAGAGAAACTGAACCCCAAGAATAAAGCATTTGTTTGTGAAACAAATCATTTTCAAGAGTGCTCTTTACCGGGCTAAATGCACCGGGCTGCAGATTTTGTAACAGGATAATGTAGTAATGTATTATGTTTTAAAAACGTTGTTTGTAACGCTTGTTGTTTTCTCTGTAAAGCAGGTTGCACGTTTGAGGAGGATTCAAACGCCGACCTGTGCGAGTACAGACAGGAACAGGACGATGACTTCGACTGGCTGTTGGTGCGAACCTCCAGCTGGCCCTCAGTGCCCTCTGACCTCACATGGGGTGAGTTCTACAGAATGAGCCTCTTTCAGTCTTGCCACCTGTTTCCCACAATGCACCTCTCTGTGTGGGGCATCTGGTGCTCCAGAATTCAGCGACTGAAAAAAATAGGACATGGTTGCCCAGATGTCAATAGTGTGAAGAAAAAGAGCTTTTTTAATCTGTCTATAATTGATTATTTGTGATTCCCGAGTTTGTCAGAGTTGTGGATGATTGTTTTTTTTTGGCTTGTGTGAACATGTTTCCCTGGTACTTTATATACTGTGAAAGTAAGCTTACCTTTAAACATCCGAGCAGAAAATGATATGAGATATAATTAACACCTTGTTTGCATGCAAAGACGCCGATTGTCAGCGGAGTCACAGCCGTTGCTTTTGCTTTAATATTCAGCGTTTGAAGCTTATGTTGTTTATTCTCACCCTCAGAAGAAGAAGATTGTCCTGTGCTTGATGACAATCGTTTGCTCTTCCGCCAGTTTCACTCCAGTCTCTGGGGTTTAGCACGAGCCTGTGCTGATTACATTTCAGCCCTATTCTGCTGAGGTGCAAAAAAAAAGTTCACTACTTTAACTCTGTCCTCATGGGCCTTTTGGGGATCCACACACCCACACACACTTTCTCCGTGTTTGATTTTTGGGTATTTCTTTTTGTCTTGAGGCCTATTGTCTGGTTTTATACAAGACCTCCAGGAACCTGCAATCATTAGACTAGGTATAGCAGATAAGCTGGCAGATAGTCACTGCCCTTCTCTGTGTATTTTTTTGTGTGTTTGAATCCAAGCGTTTCTGTTCCTCTGGCTTTCTTCTATACGAGTTCTTGGCGTGGTCAAATGAGCATGCAGAGATGTTAGCCAGATCTTACGAGAACTAACACTTATCTGGGGTGTTAAATTCCTTGAAAGCTTCTAATGAGATACCAAATGAGACAATAGCTTAGTGCACTGGGCGCTGCTGGCTCGATAGTATTGATCCTCACTGAGATACTGCTGTCATGTGAATGAGGTGGAACTGCAGTGAGTGGGGAAAAAAAACAAAAAAAAAAACAGTGACAGAGATAGAGTTGTTCCAGTGTCTATATTCACTTTTACTGCTAAGTGTGCTCGTAGGGAAACAATGGGAACAGTTATCAGGTGAGGACACAACAGGCTTTATTTTATTGTGGTCAAGAGAGAGAAAGAGAGAGATTGCACTCATCTTCCAGCACCTTTAACCGTATAAATCTGCTTCATTTTGAGTCATCACACCCATGTGTTTGCTAGACATCTCAATCCAGATGTTTTTCCAGTTTGCTGCTATAATAAGCTCTACTCTTCAGGAAAGGCTTTCCGCTAGATTTTGGATTGTGGCTGTGGGGAGTTTGTGCTACAAGATCATTAATGAGGGCTCTGTGTAGGATAAGTTCTTCCATGCCACGCTTGGCAAAACATGTCTCACCATGCGCTTTGTTCACAGAAGCAAGTGCAATGCTTCGGAGACATTCTAGACAAGTGTGTGTTTCCAACTTTGTGGCAACGGTTTGGGGAAGAAGCACATATGGTGGTAATGCCCTGGCATCTCACGGGGCAGTGGATAAGCCAATGAACATCTCTTCAGAAGGCTGTGAGTTCGGATCCCAGCATCGCTAAGCTGCCAAAGGCACTTCACCCTCAAGTGCTCTATAGCGTAAAGAAATGGATAACTGTAAGTTGTTCTGAAAAAGGTTATGTGCTAAAATGCCATAAAAACCATCATTTTGTTTCTCAAAATGTCTTTAAGACAAGGTAATATATCTGTTCAATTTATCGTGTCCAAACTGGCAACGTGTGTAGATAGAGTATATGAAACCTAAATGAAATCAATAATATCGCTTTCCCGATTGAGTTGAGTTAAATTTGAGGCAGATTTTTCTGTGAAAATGCTGGCACACTTCAAGGCAAGAGAACAACAAATTCCTTTTTTATAAGAGAAGCTCAGAGAATATAT
>NC_080721.1:5016049-5018549 GCF_019097595.1 Hemibagrus wyckioides | reverse complement strand
CACTCACTCACTCACTTACACACTCACTCACTTACACACTCACTCACTCACACACTCACTCACTTACACACTCACTCACTCACTTACACACTCACTCACTTACACACTCACTCACTCACTTACACACTCACTCACTTACACACACACTCACTCACTTACACACTCACTCACTCACTTACACACTCACTCACTCACACACTCACTCACTTACACACTCACTCACTCACTTACACACTCACTCACTTACACACTCACTCACTTACACACTCACTCACTCACTTACACACTCACTCACTTACACACTCACTCACTTACAAACTCACTCACTTACACACTCACTCACTCACTTACACACTCACTCACTCACACACTCACTCACTTACACACTCACTCACTCACTTACACACTCACTCACTCACTCACTTACACACTCACTCACTCACTTACACACTCACTCACTCACTTACACACTCACTCACTTACACACTCACTCACTTACAAACTCACTCACTTACACACTCACTCACTCACTTACACACTCACTCACTCACACACTCACTCACTTACACACTCACTCACTCACTTACACACTCACTCACTCACTTACACACTCACTCACTTACACACTCACTCACTCACTCACACACTCACTCACTTACACACTCACTCACTCACACACTCACTCACTTACACACTCACTCACTCACACACTCACTCACTCACACACTCACTCACTCACACACTCACTCACTCACACACTCACTCACTTACACACTCACTCACTCACACACTCACTCACTTACACACTCACTCACTTACAAACTCACTCACTTACACACTCACTCACTCACACACTCACTCACTCACACACTCACTCACTTACACACTCACTCACTCACTTACACACTCACTCACTCACTTACACACTCACTCACTTACACACTCACTCACTTACACACTCACTCACTCACTCACACACTCACTCACTTACACACTCACTCACTCACTCACACACTCACTCACTTACACACTCACTCACTTACACACTCACTCACTTACACACTCACTCACTCACTCACACACTCACTCACTCACACACTCACTCACTCACACACTCACTCACTTACACACTCACTCACTCACACACTCACTCACTCACACACTCACTCACTCACACACTCACTCACTTACACACTCACTCACTCACACACTCACTCACTTACACACTCACTCACTCACACACTCACTCACTCACACACTCACTCACTTACACACTCACTCACTCACACACTCACTCACTCACTCACTCACTTACACACTCACTCACTCACTCACTCACTTACACACTCACTCACTTACACACTCACTCACTCACACACTCACTCACTCACTCACTCACTTACACACTCACTCACTCACTCACTTACACACTCACTCACACACTCACTCACTTACACACTCACTCACACACTCACTCACTTACACACTCACTCACTTACACACTCACTCACTCACTTACACACTCACTCACTTACACACTCACTCACTCACACACTCACTCACTCACTTACACACTCACTCACTTACACACTCACTCACTCACTCACTTACACACTCACTCACTCACACACTCACTCACTCACTTACACACTCACTCACTTACACACTCACTCACTTACACACTCACTCACTCACCCACCCACACACTCACTCACTTACACACTCACTCACTCACACACTCACTCACTCACTTACACACTCACTCACTTACACACTCACTCACTCACACACTCACTCACTTACACACTCACTCACTTACACACTCACTCACTTACACACTCACTCACTCACTCACTCACACACTCACTCACTCACTTACACACTCACTCACTTACACACTCACTCACTCACTTACACACTCACTCACTCACTCACACACTCACTCACTCACTTACACACTCACTCACTTACACACTCACTCACTCACTTACACACTCACTCACTCACTCACACACTCACTCACTCACTTACACACTCACTCACACACTCACTCACTCACTACACTTACACACTCACTCACTTACACACTCACTCACACACTCACTCACTCACTACACTTACACACTCACTCACACACTCACTCACTTACACACTCACTCAAACACTCACTCACTCACTACACTTACACACTCACTCACTTACACACTCACTCACTCACTTACACACTCACTCACTTACACACTCACTCACACACTCACTCACTCACTCACTCACACACTCACTCACTCACTTACACACTCACTCACTTACACACTCACTCACTCACACACTCACTCACTCACTTACACACTCACTCACTCACTCACTCACTTACACACTCACTCACTCACTCACCCACCCACACACTCACTCACCCACTCACTCACCCACCCACACACTCACTCACTTACACACTCACTCACTCACTTACACACTCACTCACTTACACACTCACTCACTC